>NW_027328741.1:37435292-37624936 GCF_048564905.1 Vicugna pacos | reverse complement strand
TACTCAAACTTTGATCCCACAAAAACCCTCTTGGAGAGAATTCTTCCCTAGAGATTTGTAAGTTGAATAGATTCCATCTGCATGATATTCCGTGTTTCGTACATGCTACATACATGACGGATTCGACAAATATACATTCCTGAGTTGAGGTCATCTGGATTACTAATCTTTCCTCCTTTATAAAAGTAATATTTTCATCTAGACACGTGTGCACATTTTCACAAGCTTTCCCTAACACCAGGTTCGAATTTGTGCTTTTTTCACAGAAACATAGTTTTAAGCGATTTCAACCTAACAGATATATAATTTACATGTATTCCAACAACATGGCATTCCGGGTTACGTACATGATACATGTATGACGGATTTGGCAATCATGCGTTTCTGACTTGTGAGCATGTGGATTACAGACCTTTCAACCTCCGAACAAGGCGTATATAAATTTAGAAATATTTACTCTGACTTCATAGGTTTTTCCTATCACCAGTTTCTAAAATCGGACTTTTGGCACCAGAAAACACTCTTTGAGCGAATTCTCACCAATACCCATGTAATTTACATTGTTTACATAACCATGGAATTCCGTAGTACGAGCAGGTTTCATGCATCATGGATTCCTCAAACATGCACTTCTGAGTTGTGAACATGCGCATGACTGATGTTTCAACCACCAAACAAGTTACCAGTGCACTCTGAAATATTTACTTTGACTTTGTAGCTTCTTCCTATCACGAGTTTCAATACTCACACTTTGATCCCACAAACACCCTCTTGGAGAGAATTCTTCCCTAGAGATATGTAAGTTGAATAGATTCCATCTACATGATATTCCGTGTTCCGTACATGCTACATACATGACGGATTCGACAAATATACATTCCTGAGTTGAGGTCATCTGGATTACTAATCTTTCCTCCTCTATAAAAGTAATATTTTCATCTAGACACGTGTGCACATTTTCACAAGCTTTCCCTAACACCAGGTTCGAATTAGTGCTTTTTTCACAGAAACATTGTTTTCAGCGATTACCACCTAAGAGATATGTAATTTACATGTATTCCAACAAAATGGCATTCCGGGTTCCGTACATGCTACATGTATGACGGATTTGGCAATCATGCGTTTCTGACTTGTGAGCATGTGGATTACAGTCCTTTCAAACTCCGAACAAGGCGTATATAAATTTAGAAATATTTACTCTGACTTCATAGGATTTTCCTATCACCAGTTTCTAAAATCGGACATTTGGCACCAGAAAACACTCATTGAGCGAATTCTCACCAAAACCCATGTAATTTACATTGTTTACATAACCATGGAATTCCGTATTACGAGCATGTTTCATGCATCACGGATTCCTCAAACATGCACTTCTGAGTTGTGAACATGCGCATGACTGATGTTTCAACCACCAAACAAGTTACCTATGCACTCTGAAATATTTACTTTGACTTTGTAGCTTCTTCCTATCACCAGTTTCAATACTCACACTTTGATCCCACAAAAACCCTCTTGGAGCGAATTCTTCCCTAGAGATATGTAAGTTGAATAGATTCCATCTACATGATATTCCGTGTTCCGTACATGCTACATACATGACGGATTCGACAAATATACATTCCTGAGTTGAGGTCATCTGGATTACTAATCTTTCCTCCTCTATAAAAGGAATATTTTCATCTAGACACGTGTGCACATTTTCACAAGCTTTCCCTAACACCAGGTTCGAATTAGTGCTTTTTTCACAGAAACATTGTTTTCAGCGATTTCCACCTAAGAGATATGTAATTTACATGTATTCCAACAAAATGTCATTCCGGGTTCCGTACATGCTACATGTATGACGGATTTGGCAATCATGCATTTCTGACTTGTGAGCATGTGGATTACAGACCTTTCAAACTCCGAACAAGGCGTATATAAATTTAGAAATATTTACTCTGACTTCATAGGTTTTTCCTATCACCAGTTTCTAAAATCGGACTTTTGGCACCAGAAAACACTCTTTGAGCGAATTCTCACCAATACCCATGTAATTTACATTGTTTACATAACCATGGAATTCCGTATTACGAGCATGTTTCATGCATCACGGATTCCTCAAACATGCACTTCTGAGTTGTGAACATGCGCATGACTGATGTTTCAACCACCAAACAAGTTACCTATGCATTCTGAAATATTTACTTTGACTTTGTAGCTTCTTCCTATCACCAGTTTCAATACTCAAACTTTGATCCCACAAAAACCCTCTTGGAGCGAATTCTTCCCTAGAGATATGTAAGTTGAATAGATTCCATCTACATGATATTCCGTGTTCCGTACATGCTACATACATGACGGATTCGACAAATATACCTTCCTGAGTTGAGGTCATCTGGATTACTAATCTTTCCTCCTCTATAAAAGTAATATTTTCATCTAGACACGTGTGCACATTTTCACAAGCTTTCCCTAACACCAGGTTCGAATTTGTGCTTTTTTCACAGAAACATAGTTTTCAGCGATTTCCACCTAACAGATATATAATTTACATGTATTCCAACAACATGGCATTCCGGGTTCCGTACATGATACATGTATGACGGATTTGGCAATCATGCGTTTCTGACTTGTGAGCATGTGGATTACAGACCTTTCAACCTCCGAACAAGGCGTATATAATTTTAGAAATATTGACTCTGACTTCATAGGTTTTTCCTATCACCAGTTTCTAAAATCGGACTTTTGGCACCAGAAAACACTCTTTGAGCGAATTCTCACCAATACCCATGTAATTTACATTGTTTACATAACCATGGAATTCCGTATTACGAGCAGGTTTCATGCATCATGGATTCCTCAAACATGCACTTCTGAGTTGTGAACATGCGCATGACTGATGTTTCAACCACCAAACAAGTTACCAGTGCACTCTGAAATATTTACTTTGACTTTGTAGCTTCTTCCTATCACGAGTTTCAATACTCACACTTTGATCCCACAAAAACCCTCTTGGAGAGAATTCTTCCCTAGAGATATGTAAGTTGAATAGATTCCATCTACATGATATTCCGTGTTCCGTACATGCTACATACATGACGGATTCGACAAATATACATTCCTGAGTTGAGGTCATCTGGATTACTAATCTTTCCACATCTATAAAAGTAATATTTTCATCTAGACACGTGTGCCCATTTTCACAAGCTTTCCCTAACACCAGGTTCGAATTAGTGCTTTTTTCACAGAAACATTGTTTTCAGCGATTTCCAACTAACAGATATGTAATTTACATGTATTCCAACAACATGGCATTCCGGGTTCCGTACATGCTACATGTATGACGGATTTGGCAATCATGCGTTTCTGACTTGTGAGCATGTGGATTACAGTCCTTTCAAACTCCGAACAAGGCGTATATAAATTTAGAAATATTTACTCTGACTTCATAGGTTTTTCCTATCACCAGTTTCTAAAATCGGACATTTGGCACCAGAAAACACTCTTTGAGCGAATTCTCACCAATACCCATGTAATTTACATTGTTTACATAACCATGGAATTCCGTATTACGAGCATGTTTCATGCATCACGGATTCCTCAAACATGCACTTCTGAGTTGTGAACATGCGCATGACTGATGTTTCAACCACCAAACAAGTTACCTATGCATTCTGAAATATTTACTTTGACTTTGTAGCTTCTTCCTATCACCAGTTTCATTACTCACACTTTGATCCCACAAAAACCCTCTTGGAGCGAATTCTTCCCTAGAGATATGTAAGTTGAATAGATTCCATCTACATGATATTCCGTGTTCCGTACATGCTACATACATGACGGAATCGACAAATATACATTCCTGAGTTGAGGTCATCTGGATTACTAATCTTTCCTCCTCTATAAAAGTAATATTTTCATCTAGACACGTGTGCACATTTTCACAAGCTTTCCCTAACACCAGGTTCGAATTAGTGCTTTTTTCACAGAAACATAGTTTTCAGCGATTTCCACCTAATAGATATGTAATTTACATGTATTCCAACAACATGGCATTCCGGGTTCTGTACATGCTACATGTATGATGGATTTGGGAATCATGCGTTTCTGACTTGTGAGCATGTGGATTACAGACCTTTCAACCTCCGAACAAGGCCTATATTAATTTAGAAATATTTACTCTGACTTCATAGGTTTTTCCTATCACCAGGTTCTAAAATCGGACATTTGGCACCAGAAAACACTCTTTGAGCGAATTCTCACCAATACCCATGTAATTTACATTGTTTACATAACCATGGAATTCCGTATTGCGGGCATGTTTCATGCATCACGGATTCATCAAACATGAACTTCTGAGTTGTGAACATGCGCATGACTGATGTTTCAACCACCAAACAAGTTACCTATGCATCCTGAAATATTTACTTTGACTTTGTAGCTTCTTCCTATCACCAGTTTCAATACTCACACTTTGATCCCACAAAAACACTCTTGGAGCGAATACTTCCCTAGAGATATGTAAGTTGAATAGATTCCATCTACATGATATTCCGTGTTCCGTACATGCTACATACATGACGGATTCGACAAATATACATTCCTGAGTTGAGGTCATCTGGATTACTAATCTTTCCTCCTCTATAAAAGCAATATTTTCATCTAGACACGTGTGCACATTTTCACAAGCTTCCCCTAACACCAGGTTCGAATTCGTGCTTTTTTCACAGAATCATAATTTTCAGCGATTTCCACCTAACAGATATATAATTTACATGTATTCCAACAACATGGCATTCCGGGTTCCGTACATGCTACATGTATGACGGATTTGGCAATCATGCGTTTCTGACTTGTGAGCATGTGGATTACAGACCTTTCAACCTCCGAACAAGGCGTATATAAATTTAGAAATATTTACTCTGACTTCATAGGTTTTTCCTATCACCAGTTTCTAAAATCGGACTTTTGGCACCAGAAAACACTCTTTGAGCGAATTCTCACCAATACCCATGTAATTTACATTGTTTACATAACCATGGAATTCCGTATTACGAGCATGTTTCATGCATCACGGATTCCTCAAACATGCACTTCTGAGTTGTGAACATGCGCATGACTGATGTTTCAACCACCAAACAAGTTACCTATGCACTCTGAAATATTTACTTTGACTTTGTAGCTTCTTCCTATCACCAGTTTCAATACTCACACTTTGATCCCACAAAAACCCTCTTGGAGCGAATTCTTCCCTAGAGATATGTAAGTTGAATAGATTCCATCTACATGATATTCCGTGTTCCGTACATGCTACATACATGACGGATTCGACAAATATACTTTCCTGAGTTGAGGTCATCTGGATTACTAATCTTTCCTCCTTTATAAAAGTAATATTTTCATCTAGACACGTGTGCACATTTTCACAAGCTTTCCCTAACACCAGGTTCGAATTAGTGCTTTTTTCACAGAAACATAGTTTTCAGCGATTTCCACCTAACAGATATATAATTTACATGTATTCCAACAACATGGCATTCCGGGTTCCTTACATGCTACATGTATGACGGATTTGGCAATCATGCGTTTCTGACTTGTGAGCATGTGGATTACAGACCTTTCAACCTCCGAACAAGGCGTATATAAATTTAGAAATATTTACTCTGACTTCATAGGTTTTTCCTATCACCAGGTTCTAAAATCGGACATTTGGCACCAGAAAACAATCTTTGAGCGAATTCTCACCAATACCCATGTAATTTACATTGTTTACATAACCATGGAATTCCGTATTACGATCATGTTTCATGCATCACGGATTCCTCAAACATTCACTTCTGAGTTGTGAACATGCGCATGAGTGATGTTTCAACCACCAAACAAGTTACCTATGCACTCTGAAATATTTACTTTGACTTTGTAGCTTCTACCTTTCACCAGTTTCAATACTCAAACTTTGATCCCACAAAAACCCTCTTGGAGAGAATTCTTCCCTAGAGATTTGTATGTTGAATAGATTCCATCTGCATGATATTCCGTGTTCCGTACATGCTACATACATGACGGATTCGACAAATATACCTTCCTGAGTTGAGGTCATCTGGATTACAAATCTTTCCTCCTCTATAAAAGGAATATTTTCATCTAGATACGTGTGCACATTTTCACAAGCTATCCCTAACACCAGGTTCGAATTAGTGCTTTTTTCACAGAAACATTGTTTTCAGCGATTTTCACCTAACAGATATGTAATTTACATGTATTCGAACAACATGGCATTCCGCGTTCCTTACATGCTACATGTATGACGGATTTGGCAATCATGCGTTTCTGACTTGTGAGCATGTGGATTATAGACCTTTCAACCTCCGAACAGGGCGTATATAAATTTAGAAATATTGACTCTGACTTCATAGGTTTTTCCTATCACCAGTTTCTAAAATCGGACTTTTGGCACCAGAAAACACTCTTTGAGCGAATTCTCACCAATACCCATGTAATTTACATTGTTTACATAACCATGGAATTCCGTATTACGAGCATGTTTCATGCATCACGGATTCCTCAAACATGCACTTCTGAGTTGTGAACATGCGCATGACTGATGTTTCAACCACCCAACAAGTTACCTATGCACTCTGAAATATTTACTTTGACTTTGTAGCTTCTTCCTATCACCAGTTTCAATACTCACACTTTGATCCCCAAAAACCCTCTTGGAGCGAATTCTTCCCTAGAGATATGTAAGTTGAATAGATTCCATCTACATGATATTCCGTGTTCCCTACATGCTACATACATGACGGATTCGACAAATATACTTTCCTGAGTTGAGGTCATTTGGATTACTAATCTTTCCTCCTTTATAAAAGTAATATTTTCATCTAGACACGTTTGAACATTTTCACAAGCTTTCCCTAACACCAGGTTCGAATTAGTGCTTTTTTCACAGAAACATTGTTTTCAGCGATTACCACCTAAGAGATATGTAATTTACATGTATTCCAACAAAATGGCATTCCGGGTTCCGTACATGCTACATGTATGACGGATTTGGCAATCATGCGTTTCTGACTTGTGAGCATGTGGATTACAGTCCTTTCAAACTCCGAACAAGGCGTATATAAATTTAGAAATATTTACTCTGACTTCATAGGATTTTCCTATCACCAGTTTCTAAAATCGGACATTTGGCACCAGAAAACACTCTTTGAGCGAATTCTCACCAAAACCCATGTAATTTACATTGTTTACATAACCATGGAATTCCGTATTACGAGCATGTTTCATGCATCACGGATTCCTCAAACATGCACTTCTGAGTTGTGAACATGCGCATGACTGATGTTTCAACCACCAAACAAGTTACCTATGCACTCTGAAATATTTACTTTGACTTTGTAGCTTCTTCCTATCACCAGTTTCAATACTCACACTTTGATCCCACAAAAACCCTCTTGGAGCGAATTCTTCCCTAGAGATATGTAAGTTGAATAGATTCCATCTACATGATATTCCGTGTTCCGTACATGCTACATACATGACGGATTCGACAAATATACATTCCTGAGTTGAGGTCATCTGGATTACTAATCTTTTCTCCTCTATAAAAGGAATATTTTCATCTAGACACGTGTGCACATTTTCACAAGCTTTCCCTAACACCAGGTTCGAATTAGTGCTTTTTTCACAGAAACATTGTTTTCAGCGATTTCCACCTAAGAGATATGTAATTTACATGTATTCCAACAAAATGTCATTCCGGGTTCCGTACATGCTACATGTATGACGGATTTGGCAATCATGCATTTCTGACTTGTGAGCATGTGGATTACAGACCTTTCAAACTCCGAACAAGGCGTATATAAATTTAGAAATATTTACTCTGACTTCATAGGTTTTTCCTATCACCAGTTTCTAAAATCGGACTTTTGGCACCAGAAAACACTCTTTGAGCGAATTCTCACCAATACCCATGTAATTTACATTGTTTACATAACCATGGAATTCCGTATTACGAGCATGTTTCATGCATCACGGATTCCTCAAACATGCACTTCTGAGTTGTGAACATGCGCATGACTGATGTTTCAACCACCAAACAAGTTACCTATGCATTCTGAAATATTTACTTTGACTTTGTAGCTTCTTCCTATCACCAGTTTCAATACTCACACTTTGATCCCACAAAAACCCTCTTGGAGCGAATTCTTCCCTAGAGATATGTAAGTTGAATAGATTCCATCTACATGATATTCCGTGTTCCGTACATGCTACATACATGACGGATTCGACAAATATACCTTCCTGAGTTGAGGTCATCTGGATTACTAATCTTTCCTCCTCTATAAAAGTAATATTTTCATCTAGACACGTGTGCACATTTTCACAAGCTTTCCCTAACACCAGGTTCGAATTTGTGCTTTTTTCACAGAAACATAGTTTTCAGCGATTTCCACCTAACAGATATATAATTTACATGTATTCCAACAACATGGCATTCCGGGTTCCGTACATGATACATGTATGACGGATTTGGCAATCATGCGTTTCTGACTTGTGAGCATGTGGATTACAGACCTTTCAACCTCCGAACAAGGCGTATATAATTTTAGAAATATTGACTCTGACTTCATAGGTTTTTCCTATCACCAGTTTCTAAAATCGGACTTTTGGCACCAGAAAACACTCTTTGAGCGAATTCTCACCAATACCCATGTAATTTACATTGTTTACATAACCATGGAATTCCGTATTACGAGCAGGTTTCATGCATCATGGATTCCTCAAACATGCACTTCTGAGTTGTGAACATGCGCATGACTGATGTTTCAACCACCAAACAAGTTACCAGTGCACTCTGAAATATTTACTTTGACTTTGTAGCTTCTTCCTATCACGAGTTTCAATACTCACACTTTGATCCCACAAAAACCCTCTTGGAGAGAATTCTTCCCTAGAGATATGTAAGTTGAATAGATTCCATCTACATGATATTCCGTGTTCCGTACATGCTACATACATGACGGATTCGACAAATATACATTCCTGAGTTGAGGTCATCTGGATTACTAATCTTTCCTCCTCTATAAAAGGAATATTTTCATCTAGACACGTGTGCACATTTTCACAAGCTTTCCCTAACACCAGGTTCGAATTAGTGCTTTTTTCACAGAAACATTGTTTTCAGCGATTTCCACCTAAGAGATATGTAATTTACATGTATTCCAACAAAATGGCATTCCGGGTTCCGTACATGCTACATGTATGACGGATTTGGCAATCATGCATTTCTGACTTGTGAGCATGTGGATTACAGTCCTTTCAAACTCCGAACAAGGCGTATATAAATTTAGAAATATTTACTCTGACTTCATAGGTTTTTCCTATCACCAGTTTCTAAAATCGGACATTTGGCACCAGAAAACACTCTTTGAGCGAATTCTCACCAATACCCATGTAATTTACATTGTTTACATAACCATGGAATTCCGTATTACGAGCATGTTTCATGCATCACGGATTCCTCAAACATGCACTTCTGAGTTGTGAACATGCGCATGACTGATGTTTCAACCACCAAACAAGTTACCTATGCATTCTGAAATATTTACTTTGACTTTGTAGCTTCTTCCTATCACCAGTTTCAATACTCACACTTTGATCCCACAAAAACCCTCTTGGAGCGAATTCTTCCCTAGAGATATGTAAGTTGAATAGATTCCATCTACATGATATTCCGTTTTCCGTACATGCTACATACATGACAGATTCGACAAATATACCTTCCTGAGTTGAGGTCATCTGGATTACTAATCTTTCCTCCTCTATAAAAGCAATATTTTCATCTAGACACGTGTGCACATTTTCACAAGCTTTCCCTAACACCAGGTTCGAATTAGTGCTTTTTTCACAGAAACATTGTTTTCAGCGATTTCCACCTAACAGATATGTAATTTACATGTATTCCAACAACATGGCATTCCGGGTTCCGTACATGCTACATGTATGACGGATTTGGCAATCATGCGTTTCTGACTTGTGAGCATGTGGATTACAGACCTTTCAACCTCCGAACAAGGCGTATATAAATTTAGAAATATTTACTCTGACTTCATAGATTTTTCCTATCACCAGGTTCTAAAATCGGACATTTGGCACCAGAAAACACTCTTTGAGCGAATTCTCACCAATACCCATGTAATTTACATTGTTTACATAACCATGGAATTCCGTATTACGAGCATGTTTCATGCATCATGGATTCCTCAAACATGCACTTCTGAGTTGTGAACATGCGCATGACTGATGTTTCAACCACCAAACAAGTTACCTATGCATTCTGAAATATTTACTTTGACTTTGTTGCTTCTACCTTTCACCAGTTTCAATACTCAAAATTTGATCCCACAAAAACCATCTTGGAGCGAATTCTTCCCTAGAGATATGTAAGTTGAATAGATTCTATCTACATGATATTCCGTGTTCCGTACATGCTACATACATGACGGATTCGACAAATATACATTCCTGAGTTGAGGTCATCTGGATTACTAATCTTTCCACATCTATAAAAGTAATATTTTCATCTAGACACGTGTGCACATTTTCACAAGCTTTCCCTAACACCAGGTTCGAATTAGTGCTTTTTTCACAGAAACATTGTTTTCAGCGATTTCCAACTAACAGATATGTAATTTACATGTATTCCAACAACATGGCATTCCGGGTTCCGTACATGCTACATGTATGACGGATTTGGCAATCATGCGTTTCTGACTTGTGAGCATGTGGATTACAGTCCTTTCAAACTCCGAACAAGGCGTATATAAATTTAGAAATATTTACTCTGACTTCATAGGTTTTTCCTATCACCAGTTTCTAAAATCGGACATTTGGCACCAGAAAACACTCTTTGAGCGAATTCTCACCAATACCCATGTAATTTACATTGTTTACATAACCATGGAATTCCGTATTACGAGCATGTTTCATGCATCACGGATTCCTCAAACATGCACTTCTGAGTTGTGAACATGCGCATGACTGATGTTTCAACCACCAAACAAGTTACCTATGCATTCTGAAATATTTACTTTGACTTTGTAGCTTCTTCCTATCACCAGTTTCATTACTCACACTTTGATCCCACAAAAACCCTCTTGGAGCGAATTCTTCCCTAGAGATATGTAAGTTGAATAGATTCCATCTACATGATATTCCGTGTTCCGTACATGCTACATACATGACGGAATCGACAAATATACATTCCTGAGTTGAGGTCATCTGGATTACTAATCTTTCCTCCTCTATAAAAGTAATATTTTCATCTAGACACGTGTGCACATTTTCACAAGCTTTCCCTAACACCAGGTTCGAATTAGTGCTTTTTTCACAGAAACATAGTTTTCAGCGATTTCCACCTAATAGATATGTAATTTACATGTATTCCAACAACATGGCATTCCGGGTTCTGTACATGCTACATGTATGATGGATTTGGGAATCATGCGTTTCTGACTTGTGAGCATGTGGATTACAGACCTTTCAACCTCCGAACAAGGCCTATATTAATTTAGAAATATTTACTCTGACTTCATAGGTTTTTCCTATCACCAGGTTCTAAAATCGGACATTTGGCACCAGAAAACACTCTTTGAGCGAATTCTCACCAATACCCATGTAATTTACATTGTTTACATAACCATGGAATTCCGTATTGCGGGCATGTTTCATGCATCACGGATTCATCAAACATGAACTTCTGAGTTGTGAACATGCGCATGACTGATGTTTCAACCACCAAACAAGTTACCTATGCATCCTGAAATATTTACTTTGACTTTGTAGCTTCTTCCTATCACCAGTTTCAATACTCACACTTTGATCCCACAAAAACACTCTTGGAGCGAATACTTCCCTAGAGATATGTAAGTTGAATAGATTCCATCTACATGATATTCCGTGTTCCGTACATGCTACATACATGACGGATTCGACAAATATACATTCCTGAGTTGAGGTCATCTGGATTACTAATCTTTCCTCCTCTATAAAAGCAATATTTTCATCTAGACACGTGTGCACATTTTCACAAGCTTCCCCTAACACCAGGTTCGAATTCGTGCTTTTTTCACAGAATCATAATTTTCAGCGATTTCCACCTAACAGATATATAATTTACATGTATTCCAACAACATGGCATTCCGGGTTCCGTACATGCTACATGTATGACGGATTTGGCAATCATGCGTTTCTGACTTGTGAGCATGTGGATTACAGACCTTTCAACCTCCGAACAAGGCGTATATAAATTTAGAAATATTTACTCTGACTTCATAGGTTTTTCCTATCACCAGTTTCTAAAATCGGACTTTTGGCACCAGAAAACACTCTTTGAGCGAATTCTCACCAATACCCATGTAATTTACATTGTTTACATAACCATGGAATTCCGTATTACGAGCATGTTTCATGCATCACGGATTCCTCAAACATGCACTTCTGAGTTGTGAACATGCGCATGACTGATGTTTCAACCACCAAACAAGTTACCTATGCACTCTGAAATATTTACTTTGACTTTGTAGCTTCTTCCTATCACCAGTTTCAATACTCACACTTTGATCCCACAAAAACCCTCTTGGAGCGAATTCTTCCCTAGAGATATGTAAGTTGAATAGATTCCATCTACATGATATTCCGTGTTCCGTACATGCTACATACATGACGGATTCGACAAATATACTTTCCTGAGTTGAGGTCATCTGGATTACTAATCTTTCCTCCTTTATAAAAGTAATATTTTCATCTAGACACGTGTGCACATTTTCACAAGCTTTCCCTAACACCAGGTTCGAATTAGTGCTTTTTTCACAGAAACATAGTTTTCAGCGATTTCCACCTAACAGATATATAATTTACATGTATTCCAACAACATGGCATTCCGGGTTCCTTACATGCTACATGTATGACGGATTTGGCAATCATGCGTTTCTGACTTGTGAGCATGTGGATTACAGACCTTTCAACCTCCGAACAAGGCGTATATAAATTTAGAAATATTTACTCTGACTTCATAGGTTTTTCCTATCACCAGGTTCTAAAATCGGACATTTGGCACCAGAAAACAATCTTTGAGCGAATTCTCACCAATACCCATGTAATTTACATTGTTTACATAACCATGGAATTCCGTATTACGATCATGTTTCATGCATCACGGATTCCTCAAACATTCACTTCTGAGTTGTGAACATGCGCATGAGTGATGTTTCAACCACCAAACAAGTTACCTATGCACTCTGAAATATTTACTTTGACTTTGTAGCTTCTACCTTTCACCAGTTTCAATACTCAAACTTTGATCCCACAAAAACCCTCTTGGAGAGAATTCTTCCCTAGAGATTTGTATGTTGAATAGATTCCATCTGCATGATATTCCGTGTTCCGTACATGCTACATACATGACGGATTCGACAAATATACCTTCCTGAGTTGAGGTCATCTGGATTACAAATCTTTCCTCCTCTATAAAAGGAATATTTTCATCTAGATACGTGTGCACATTTTCACAAGCTATCCCTAACACCAGGTTCGAATTAGTGCTTTTTTCACAGAAACATTGTTTTCAGCGATTTTCACCTAACAGATATGTAATTTACATGTATTCGAACAACATGGCATTCCGCGTTCCTTACATGCTACATGTATGACGGATTTGGCAATCATGCGTTTCTGACTTGTGAGCATGTGGATTATAGACCTTTCAACCTCCGAACAGGGCGTATATAAATTTAGAAATATTGACTCTGACTTCATAGGTTTTTCCTATCACCAGTTTCTAAAATCGGACTTTTGGCACCAGAAAACACTCTTTGAGCGAATTCTCACCAATACCCATGTAATTTACATTGTTTACATAACCATGGAATTCCGTATTACGAGCATGTTTCATGCATCACGGATTCCTCAAACATGCACTTCTGAGTTGTGAACATGCGCATGACTGATGTTTCAACCACCCAACAAGTTACCTATGCACTCTGAAATATTTACTTTGACTTTGTAGCTTCTTCCTATCACCAGTTTCAATACTCACACTTTGATCCCCAAAAACCCTCTTGGAGCGAATTCTTCCCTAGAGATATGTAAGTTGAATAGATTCCATCTACATGATATTCCGTGTTCCCTACATGCTACATACATGACGGATTCGACAAATATACTTTCCTGAGTTGAGGTCATCTGGATTACTAATCTTTCCTCCTTTATAAAAGTAATATTTTCATCTAGACACGTTTGAACATTTTCACAAGCTTTCCCTAACACCAGGTTCGAATTAGTGCTTTTTTCACAGAAACATAGTTTTCAGCGATTTCCACCTAACAGATATATAATTTACATGTATTCCAACAACATGGCATTCCGGGTTCCTTACATGCTACATGTATGACGGATTTGGCAATCATGCGTTTCTGACTTGTGAGCATGTGGATTACAGACCTTTCAACCTCCGAACAAGGCGTATATAAATTTAGAAATATTTACTCTGACTTCATAGATTTTTCCTATCACCAGGTTCTAAAATCGGACATTTGGCACCAGAAAACACTCTTTGAGCGAATTCTCACCAATATCCATGTACTTTACATTGTTTACATAACCATGGAATTCCGTATTACGATCATGTTTCATGCATCACGGATTCCTCAAACATTCACTTCTGAGTTGTGAACATGCGCATGACTGATGTTTCAACCACCAAACAAGTTACATATGCATTCTGAAATATTTACTTTGACTTTGTAGCTTCTTCCTATCACCAGTTTAAATACTCACACTTTGATCCCACAAAAACCCTCTTGGAGCGAATTCTTCCGAAGAGATATGTAAGTTGAATAGGTTCCATCTACATGATATTCCGTGTTCCGTACATGCTACATACATGACGGATTCGACAAATATACATTCCTGAGTTGAGGTCATCTGGATTACTAATCTTTCCTCCTTTATAAAAGTAATATTTTCATCTAGACACGTGTGCACATTTTCACAAGCTTTCCCTAACACCAGGTTCGAATTTGTGCTTTTTTCACAGAAACATAGTTTTAAGCGATTTCAACCTAACAGATATATAATTTACATGTATTCCAACAACATGGCATTCGGGTTACGTACATGATACATGTATGACGGATTTGGCAATCATGCGTTTCTGACTTGTGAGCATGTGGATTACAGACCTTTCAACCTCCGAACAAGGCGTATATAAATTTAGAAATATTTACTCTGACTTCATAGGTTTTTCCTATCACCAGTTTCTAAAATCGGACTTTTGGCACCAGAAAACACTCTTTGAGCGAATTCTCACCAATACCCATGTAATTTACATTGTTTACATAACCATGGAATTCCGTAGTACGAGCAGGTTTCATGCATCATGGATTCCTCAAACATGCACTTCTGAGTTGTGAACATGCGCATGACTGATGTTTCAACCACCAAACAAGTTACCAGTGCACTCTGAAATATTTACTTTGACTTTGTAGCTTCTTCCTATCACGAGTTTCAATACTCACACTTTGATCCCACAAACACCCTCTTGGAGAGAATTCTTCCCTAGAGATATGTAAGTTGAATAGATTCCATCTACATGATATTCCGTGTTCCGTACATGCTACATACATGACGGATTCGACAAATATACATTCCTGAGTTGAGGTCATCTGGATTACTAATCTTTCCTCCTCTATAAAAGTAATATTTTCATCTAGACACGTGTGCACATTTTCACAAGCTTTCCCTAACACCAGGTTCGAATTAGTGCTTTTTTCACAGAAACATTGTTTTCAGCGATTACCACCTAAGAGATATGTAATTTACATGTATTCCAACAAAATGGCATTCCGGGTTCCGTACATGCTACATGTATGACGGATTTGGCAATCATGCGTTTCTGACTTGTGAGCATGTGGATTACAGTCCTTTCAAACTCCGAACAAGGCGTATATAAATTTAGAAATATTTACTCTGACTTCATAGGATTTTCCTATCACCAGTTTCTAAAATCGGACATTTGGCACCAGAAAACACTCTTTGAGCGAATTCTCACCAAAACCCATGTAATTTACATTGTTTACATAACCATGGAATTCCGTATTACGAGCATGTTTCATGCATCACGGATTCCTCAAACATGCACTTCTGAGTTGTGAACATGCGCATGACTGATGTTTCAACCACCAAACAAGTTACCTATGCACTCTGAAATATTTACTTTGACTTTGTAGCTTCTTCCTATCACCAGTTTCAATACTCACACTTTGATCCCACAAAAACCCTCTTGGAGCGAATTCTTCCCTAGAGATATGTAAGTTGAATAGATTCCATCTACATGATATTCCGTGTTCCGTACATGCTACATACATGACGGATTCGACAAATATACATTCCTGAGTTGAGGTCATCTGGATTACTAATCTTTCCTCCTCTATAAAAGGAATATTTTCATCTAGACACGTGTGCACATTTTCACAAGCTTTCCCTAACACCAGGTTCGAATTAGTGCTTTTTTCACAGAAACATTGTTTTCAGCGATTTCCACCTAAGAGATATGTAATTTACATGTATTCCAACAAAATGTCATTCCGGGTTCCGTACATGCTACATGTATGACGGATTTGGCAATCATGCATTTCTGACTTGTGAGCATGTGGATTACAGACCTTTCAAACTCCGAACAAGGCGTATATAAATTTAGAAATATTTACTCTGACTTCATAGGTTTTTCCTATCACCAGTTTCTAAAATCGGACTTTTGGCACCAGAAAACACTCTTTGAGCGAATTCTCACCAATACCCATGTAATTTACATTGTTTACATAACCATGGAATTCCGTATTACGAGCATGTTTCATGCATCACGGATTCCTCAAACATGCACTTCTGAGTTGTGAACATGCGCATGACTGATGTTTCAACCACCAAACAAGTTACCTATGCATTCTGAAATATTTACTTTGACTTTGTAGCTTCTTCCTATCACCAGTTTCAATACTCACACTTTGATCCCACAAAAACCCTCTTGGAGCGAATTCTTCCCTAGAGATATGTAAGTTGAATAGATTCCATCTACATGATATTCCGTGTTCCGTACATGCTACATACATGACGGATTCGACAAATATACCTTCCTGAGTTGAGGTCATCTGGATTACTAATCTTTCCTCCTCTATAAAAGTAATATTTTCATCTAGACACGTGTGCACATTTTCACAAGCTTTCCCTAACACCAGGTTCAAATTTGTGCTTTTTTCACAGAAACATAGTTTTCAGCGATTTCCACCTAACAGATATATAATTTACATGTATTCCAACAACATGGCATTCCGGGTTCCGTACATGATACATGTATGACGGATTTGGCAATCATGCGTTTCTGACTTGTGAGCATGTGGATTACAGACCTTTCAACCTCCGAACAAGGCGTATATAATTTTAGAAATATTGACTCTGACTTCATAGGTTTTTCCTATCACCAGTTTCTAAAATCGGACTTTTGGCACCAGAAAACACTCTTTGAGCGAATTCTCACCAATACCCATGTAATTTACATTGTTTACATAACCATGGAATTCCGTATTACGAGCATGTTTCATGCATCACGGATTCCTCAAACATGCACTTCTGAGTTGTGAACATGCGCATGACTGATGTTTCAACCACCAAACAAGTTACCTATGCATTCTGAAATATTTACTTTGACTTTGTAGCTTCTTCCTATCACCAGTTTCAATACTCACACTTTGATCCCACAAAAACCCTCTTGGAGCGAATTCTTCCCTAGAGATATGTAAGTTGAATAGATTCCATCTACATGATATTCCGTTTTCCGTACATGCTACATACATGACGGATTCGACAAATATACCTTCCTGAGTTGAGGTCATCTGGATTACTAATCTTTCCTCCTCTATAAAAGCAATATTTTCATCTAGACACGTGTGCACATTTTCACAAGCTTTCCCTAACACCAGGTTCGAATTAGTGCTTTTTTCACAGAAACATTGTTTTCAGCGATTTCCACCTAACAGATATGTAATTTACATGTATTCCAACAACATGGCATTCCGGGTTCCGTACATGCTACATGTATGACGGATTTGGCAATCATGCGTTTCTGACTTGTGAGCATGTGGATTACAGACCTTTCAACCTCCGAACAAGGCGTATATAAATTTAGAAATATTTACTCTGACTTCATAGATTTTTCCTATCACCAGGTTCTAAAATCGGACATTTGGCACCAGAAAACACTCTTTGAGCGAATTCTCACCAATACCCATGTAATTTACATTGTTTACATAACCATGGAATTCCGTATTACGAGCATGTTTCATGCATCATGGATTCCTCAAACATGCACTTCTGAGTTGTGAACATGCGCATGACTGATGTTTCAACCACCAAACAAGTTACCTATGCATTCTGAAATATTTACTTTGACTTTGTTGCTTCTACCTTTCACCAGTTTCAATACTCAAAATTTGATCCCACAAAAACCATCTTGGAGCGAATTCTTCCCTAGAGATATGTAAGTTGAATAGATTCCATCTACATGATATTCCGTGTTCCGTACATGCTACATACATGACGGATTCGACAAATATACATTCCTGAGTTGAGGTCATCTGGATTACTAATCTTTCCACATCTATAAAAGTAATATTTTCATCTAGACACGTGTGCACATTTTCACAAGCTTTCCCTAACACCAGGTTCGAATTAGTGCTTTTTTCACAGAAACATTGTTTTCAGCGATTTCCAACTAACAGATATGTAATTTACATGTATTCCAACAACATGGCATTCCGGGTTCCGTACATGCTACATGTATGACGGATTTGGCAATCATGCGTTTCTGACTTGTGAGCATGTGGATTACAGTCCTTTCAAACTCCGAACAAGGCGTATATAAATTTAGAAATATTTACTCTGACTTCATAGGTTTTTCCTATCACCAGTTTCTAAAATCGGACATTTGGCACCAGAAAACACTCTTTGAGCGAATTCTCACCAATACCCATGTAATTTACATTGTTTACATAACCATGGAATTCCGTATTACGAGCATGTTTCATGCATCACGGATTCCTCAAACATGCACTTCTGAGTTGTGAACATGCGCATGACTGATGTTTCAACCACCAAACAAGTTACATATGCATTCTGAAATATTTACTTTGACTTTGTAGCTTCTTCCTATCACCAGTTTCATTACTCACACTTTGATCCCACAAAAACCCTCTTGGAGCGAATTCTTCCCTAGAGATATGTAAGTTGAATAGATTCCATCTACATGATATTCCGTGTTCCGTACATGCTACATACATGACGGAATCGACAAATATACATTCCTGAGTTGAGGTCATCTGGATTACTAATCTTTCCTCCTCTATAAAAGTAATATTTTCATCTAGACACGTGTGCACATTTTCACAAGCTTTCCCTAACACCAGGTTCGAATTAGTGCTTTTTTCACAGAAACATAGTTTTCAGCGATTTCCACCTAATAGATATGTAATTTACATGTATTCCAACAACATGGCATTCCGGGTTCTGTACATGCTACATGTATGATGGATTTGGGAATCATGCGTTTCTGACTTGTGAGCATGTGGATTACAGACCTTTCAACCTCCGAACAAGGCCTATATTAATTTAGAAATATTTACTCTGACTTCATAGGTTTTTCCTATCACCAGGTTCTAAAATCGGACATTTGGCACCAGAAAACACTCTTTGAGCGAATTCTCACCAATACCCATGTAATTTACATTGTTTACATAACCATGGAATTCCGTATTGCGGGCATGTTTCATGCATCACGGATTCATCAAACATGAACTTCTGAGTTGTGAACATGCGCATGACTGATGTTTCAACCACCAAACAAGTTACCTATGCATCCTGAAATATTTACTTTGACTTTGTAGCTTCTTCCTATCACCAGTTTCAATACTCACACTTTGATCCCACAAAAACCCTCTTGGAGCGAATACTTCCCTAGAGATATGTAAGTTGAATAGATTCCATCTACATGATGTTCCGTGTTCCGTACATGCTACATACATGACGGATTCGACAAATATACATTCCTGAGTTGAGGTCATCTGGATTACTAATCTTTCCTCCTCTATAAAAGCAATATTTTCATCTAGACACGTGTGCACATTTTCACAAGCTTCCCCTAACACCAGGTTCGAATTCGTGCTTTTTTCACAGAATCATAATTTTCAGCGATTTCCACCTAACAGATATATAATTTACATGTATTCCAACAACATGGCATTCCGGGTTCCGTACATGCTACATGTATGACGGATTTGGCAATCATGCGTTTCTGACTTGTGAGCATGTGGATTACAGACCTTTCAACCTCCGAACAAGGCGTATATAAATTTAGAAATATTTACTCTGACTTCATAGGTTTTTCCTATCACCAGTTTCTAAAATCGGACTTTTGGCACCAGAAAACACTCTTTGAGCGAATTCTCACCAATACCCATGTAATTTACATTGTTTACATAACCATGGAATTCCGTATTACGAGCATGTTTCATGCATCACGGATTCCTCAAACATGCACTTCTGAGTTGTGAACATGCGCATGACTGATGTTTCAACCACCAAACAAGTTACCTATGCACTCTGAAATATTTACTTTGACTTTGTAGCTTCTTCCTATCACCAGTTTCAATACTCACACTTTGATCCCACAAAAACCCTCTTGGAGCGAATTCTTCCCTAGAGATATGTAAGTTGAATAGATTCCATCTACATGATATTCCGTGTTCCGTACATGCTACATACATGACGGATTCGACAAATATACTTTCCTGAGTTGAGGTCATCTGGATTACTAATCTTTCCTCCTTTATAAAAGTAATATTTTCATCTAGACACGTGTGCACATTTTCACAAGCTTTCCCTAACACCAGGTTCGAATTAGTGCTTTTTTCACAGAAACATAGTTTTCAGCGATTTCCACCTAACAGATATATAATTTACATGTATTCCAACAACATGGCATTCCGGGTTCCTTACATGCTACATGTATGACGGATTTGGCAATCATGCGTTTCTGACTTGTGAGCATGTGGATTACAGACCTTTCAACCTCCGAACAAGGCGTATATAAATTTAGAAATATTTACTCTGACTTCATAGGTTTTTCCTATCACCAGGTTCTAAAATCGGACATTTGGCACCAGAAAACAATCTTTGAGCGAATTCTCACCAATACCCATGTAATTTACATTGTTTACATAACCATGGAATTCCGTATTACGATCATGTTTCATGCATCACGGATTCCTCAAACATTCACTTCTGAGTTGTGAACATGCGCATGAGTGATGTTTCAACCACCAAACAAGTTACCTATGCACTCTGAAATATTTACTTTGACTTTGTAGCTTCTACCTTTCACCAGTTTCAATACTCAAACTTTGATCCCACAAAAACCCTCTTGGAGAGAATTCTTCCCTAGAGATTTGTATGTTGAATAGATTCCATCTGCATGATATTCCGTGTTCCGTACATGCTACATACATGACGGATTCGACAAATATACCTTCCTGAGTTGAGGTCATCTGGATTACAAATCTTTCCTCCTCTATAAAAGGAATATTTTCATCTAGATACGTGTGCACATTTTCACAAGCTATCCCTAACACCAGGTTCGAATTAGTGCTTTTTTCACAGAAACATTGTTTTCAGCGATTTTCACCTAACAGATATGTAATTTACATGTATTCGAACAACATGGCATTCCGCGTTCCTTACATGCTACATGTATGACGGATTTGGCAATCATGCGTTTCTGACTTGTGAGCATGTGGATTATAGACCTTTCAACCTCCGAACAGGGCGTATATAAATTTAGAAATATTGACTCTGACTTCATAGGTTTTTCCTATCACCAGTTTCTAAAATCGGACTTTTGGCACCAGAAAACACTCTTTGAGCGAATTCTCACCAATACCCATGTAATTTACATTGTTTACATAACCATGGAATTCCGTATTACGAGCATGTTTCATGCATCACGGATTCCTCAAACATGCACTTCTGAGTTGTGAACATGCGCATGACTGATGTTTCAACCACCAAACAATTTACCTATGCATTCTGAAATATTTACTTTGACTTTGTAGCTTCTTCCTATCACCAGTTTCAATACTCACACTTTGATCCCCAAAAACCCTCTTGGAGCGAATTCTTCCCTAGAGATATGTAAGTTGAATAGATTCCATCTACATGATATTCCGTGTTCCCTACATGCTACATACATGACGGATTCGACAAATATACTTTCCTGAGTTGAGGTCATCTGGATTACTAATCTTTCCTCCTTTATAAAAGTAATATTTTCATCTAGACACGTTTGAACATTTTCACAAGCTTTCCCTAACACCAGGTTCGAATTAGTGCTTTTTTCACAGAAACATAGTTTTCAGCGATTTCCACCTAACAGATATATAATTTACATGTATTCCAACAACATGGCATTCCGGGTTCCTTACATGCTACATGTATGACGGATTTGGCAATCATGCGTTTCTGACTTGTGAGCATGTGGATTACAGACCTTTCAACCTCCGAACAAGGCGTATATAAATTTAGAAATATTTACTCTGACTTCATAGATTTTTCCTATCACCAGGTTCTAAAATCGGACATTTGGCACCAGAAAACACTCTTTGAGCGAATTCTCACCAATATCCATGTACTTTACATTGTTTACATAACCATGGAATTCCGTATTACGATCATGTTTCATGCATCACGGATTCCTCAAACATTCACTTCTGAGTTGTGAACATGCGCATGACTGATGTTTCAACCACCAAACAAGTTACCTATGCATTCTGAAATATTTACTTTGACTTTGTAGCTTCTTCCTATCACCAGTTTAAATACTCACACTTTGATCCCACAAAAACCCTCTTGGAGCGAATTCTTCCGAAGAGATATGTAAGTTGAATAGGTTCCATCTACATGATATTCCGTGTTCCGTACATGCTACATACATGACGGATTCGACAAATATACATTCCTGAGTTGAGGTCATCTGGATTACTAATCTTTCCTCCTCAATAAAAGTAATATTTTCATCTAGACACGTGTGCACATTTTCACAAGCTTTCCCTAACACCAGGTTCGAATTCGTGCTTTTTTCCCAGAAACATAGTTTTCAGCGATTTCCACCTAACAGATATGTAATTTACATGTATTCCAACAGCATGGCATTCCGGGTTCCGTACATGCTACATGTATGACGGATTTGGCAATCATGCGTTTCTGACTTGTGAGCATGTGGATTACAGACCTTTCAACCTCCGAACAAAGCGTATATAAATTTAGAAATATTTACTCTGACTTCATAGGTTTTTCCTATCACCAGTTTCTAAAATCGGACTTTTGGCACCAGAAAACACTCTTTGAGCGAATTCTCACCAATACCCATGTAATTTACATTGTTTACATAACCATGGAATTCCGTATTACGAGCATGTTTCATGCATCACGGATTCCTCAAACATGCACTTCTGAGTTGTGAACATGCGCATGACTGATGTTTCAACCACCAAACAATTTACCTATGCATTCTGAAATATTTACTTTGACTTTGTAGCTTTTTCCTTTCACCAATTTCAATACTCACACTTTTATCCCACAAAAACCCTCTTAGAGAGAATTCTTCCCTAGAGATTTGTAAGTTGAATAGATTCCATCTTCATGATATTCCGTGTTCCGTACATGCTACATACATGACGGATTCGACAAATATACATTCCTGAGTTGAGGTCATCTGGATTACTAACCTTTCCTCCTCTATAAAAGTAATATTTTCATCTAGACACGTGTGCACATTTTCACAAGCTTTCCGTAACACCAGGTTCGAATTAGTGCTTTTTTCACAGAAACATAGTTTTCAGCGATTTCCACCTAACAGATATGTAATTTACATGTATTCCAACAACATGGCATTCCAGGTTCCGTACATGCTACATGTATGACGGATTTGGCAATCATGCGTTTCTGACTTGTGAGCATGTGGATTACAGACCTTTCAACCTCCGAACAAGGCGTATATAAATTTAGAAATATCTACTCTGACTTCATAGGTTTTTCCTATCACCAGGTTCTAAAATCGGACATTTGGCACCAGAAAACACTCTTTGAGCGAATTCTCACCAATACCCATGTAATTTACATTGTTTAAATAACCATGGAATTCCGTATTATGAGCAGGTTTCATGCATCACGGATTCCTCAAACATGCACTTCTGAGTTGTGAACATGCGCATGACTGATGTTTCAACCACCAAACAATTTACCTATGCACTCTGAAATATTTACTTTGACTTTGTAGCTTCTTCCTATCACCAGTTTCAATACTCACACTTTGATCCCACAAAAACCCTCTTGGAGCGAATTCTTCCCTAGTATTTGTAAGTTGAATAGATTCCATCTACATGATATTCCGTGTTCCGTACATGCTACATACATGACGGATTCGACAAATATACATTCCTGAGTTGAGGTCATCTGGATTACTAATCTTTCCTCCTCTATAAAAGGAATATTTTCATCTAGACACGTGTGCACATTTTCACAATCTTTCCCTAACACCAGGTTCGAATTTGTGCTTTTTTCACAGAAACATAATTTTCAGCGATTTCCACCTAACAGATATATAATTTACATGTATTCCAACAACATGGCATTCCGGGTTCCGTACATGCTACATGTATGACTGATTTGGCAATCATGCATTTCTGACTTGCGAACATGTGGATTACAGTCCTTTCAACCTCCGAACAAGGCGTATATAAATTTAGAAATATTTACTCTGACTTCATAGGTTTTTCCTAGCACCAGTTTCTAAAATCGGACATTTGGCACCAGAAAACACTCTTTGAGCGAATTCTCACCTATACCCATGTAATTTACATTGTTTACATAACCATGGAATTCCGTATTACGAGCATGTTTCATGCATCACGGATTCCTCAAACATGCACTTCTGAGTTGTGAACATGCGCATGACTGATGTTTCAACCACCCAACAAGTTACCTATGCACTCTGAAATATTTACTTTGACTTTGTAGCTTCTTCCTATCACCAGTTTCAATACTCACACTTTGATCCCCAAAAACCCTCTTGGAGCGAATTCTTCCCTAGAGATATGTAAGTTGAATAGATTCCATCTACATGATATTCCGTGTTCCCTACATGCTACATACATGACGGATTCGACAAATATACTTTCCTGAGTTGAGGTCATCTGGATTACTAATCTTTCCTCCTTTATAAAAGTAATATTTTCATCTAGACACGTTTGAACATTTTCACAAGCTTTCCCTAACACCAGGTTCGAATTAGTGCTTTTTTCACAGAAACATAGTTTTCAGCGATTTCCACCTAACAGATATATAATTTACATGTATTCCAACAACATGGCATTCCGGGTTCCTTACATGCTACATGTATGACGGATTTGGCAATCATGCGTTTCTGACTTGTGAGCATGTGGATTACAGACCTTTCAACCTCCGAACAAGGCGTATATAAATTTAGAAATATTTACTCTGACTTCATAGGTTTTTCCTATCACCAGTTTCTAAAATCGGACTTTTGGCACCAGAAAACACTCTTTGAGCGAATTCTCACCAATACCCATGTAATTTACATTGTTTACATAACCATGGAATTCCGTATTACGAGCATGTTTCATGCATCACGGATTCCTCAAACATGCACTTCTGAGTTGTGAACATGCGCATGACTGATGTTTCAACCACCAAACAAGTTACCTATGCATTCTGAAATATTTACTTTGACTTTGTAGCTTTTTCCTTTCACCAATTTCAATACTCACACTTTTATCCCACAAAAACCCTCTTAGAGAGAATTCTTCCCTAGAGATTTGTAAGTTGAATAGATTCCATCTTCATGATATTCCGTGTTCCGTACATGCTACATACATGACGGATTCGACAAATATACATTCCTGAGTTGAGGTCATCTGGATTACTAACCTTTCCTCCTCTATAAAAGTAATATTTTCATCTAGACACGTGTGCACATTTTCACAAGCTTTCCGTAACACCAGGTTCGAATTAGTGCTTTTTTCACAGAAACATAGTTTTCAGCGATTTCCACCTAACAGATATGTAATTTACATGTATTCCAACAACATGGCATTCCGGGTTCCGTACATGCTACATGTATGACGGATTTGGCAATCATGCGTTTCTGACTTGTGAGCATGTGGATTACAGACCTTTCAACCTCCGAACAAGGCGTATATAAATTTAGAAATATCTACTCTGACTTCATAGGTTTTTCCTATCACCAGGTTCTAAAATCGGACATTTGGCACCAGAAAACACTCTTTGAGCGAATTCTCACCAATACCCATGTAATTTACATTGTTTAAATAACCATGGAATTCCGTATTATGAGCAGGTTTCATGCATCACGGATTCCTCAAACATGCACTTCTGAGTTGTGAACATGCGCATGACTGATGTTTCAACCACCAAACAATTTACCTATGCACTCTGAAATATTTACTTTGACTTTGTAGCTTCTTCCTATCACCAGTTTCAATACTCACACTTTGATCCCACAAAAACCCTCTTGGAGCGAATTCTTCCCTAGAGATATGTAAGTTGAATAGATTCCATCTACATGATATTCCGTGTTCCGTACATGCTACATACATGACGGATTCGACAAATATACATTCCTGAGTTGAGGTCATCTGGATTAATAATCTTTCCTCCTCTATAAAAGGAATATTTTCATCTAGACACGTGTGCACATTTTCACAATCTTTCCCTAACACCAGGTTCGAATTGGTGCTTTTTTCACAGAAACATAATTTTCAGCGATTTCCAACTAACAGATATATAATTTACATGTATTCCAACAACATGGCATTCCGGGTTCCGTACATGCTACATGTATGACTGATTTGGCAATCATGCATTTCTGACTTGCGAACATGTGGATTACAGTCCTTTCAACCTCCGAACAAGGCGTATATAAATTTAGAAATATTTACTCTGACTTCATAGGTTTTTCCTATCACCAGTTTCTAAAATCGGACATTTGGCACCAGAAAACACTCTTTGAGCGAATTCTCACCTATACCCATGTAATTTACATTGTTTACATAACCATGGAATTCCGTATTACGAGCATGTTTCATGCATCACGGATTCCTCAAACATGCACTTCTGAGTTGTGAACATGCGCATGACTGATGTTTCAAACACCAAACAAGTTACCTATGCACTCTGAAATATTTACTTTGACTTTGAGGCTTCTTCCTATCACCAGTTTCAATACTCACACTTTGATCCCACAAAAACCCTCTTGGAGCGAATTCTTCCCTAGAGATATGTAAGTTGAATAGATTCCATCTACATGATATTCCGTGTTCCGTACATGCTACATACATGACGGATTCGACAAATATACATTCCTGAGTTGAGGTCATCTGGATTACTAATCTTTCCTCCTCTATAAAAGGAATATTTTCATCTAGACACGTGTGCACATTTTCACAAGCTTTCCCTAACACCAGGTTCGAATTAGTGCTTTTTTCACAGAAACATTGTTTTCAGCGATTTCCACCTAAGAGATATGTAATTTACATGTATTCCTACAAAATGGCATTCCGGGGTCTGTACATACTACATGTATGACGGATTTGGCAATCATGCATTTCTGACTTGTGAGCATGTGGATTACAGTCCTTTCAAACTCCGAACAAGGCGTATATAAATTTAGAAATATTTACTCTGACTTCATAGGTTTTTCCTATCACCAGGTTCTAAAATCGGACATTTGGCACCAGAAAACACTCTTTGAGCGAATTCTCACCAATACCCATGTAATTTACATTGTTTACATAACCATGGAATTCCGTAGTACGAGCATGTTTCATGCATAACGGATTCCTCAAACATGCACTTCTGAGTTGTGAACATGCGCATGACTGATGTTTCAACCACCAAACAAGTTACCTATGCATTCTGAAATATTTACTTTGACTTTGTAGCTTCTTCCTATCACCAGTTTAAATACTCACACTTTGATCCCACAAAAACCCTCTTGGAGCGAATTCTTCCCTAGAGATATGTAAGTTGAATAGGTTCCATCTACATGATATTCCGTGTTCCGTACATGCTACATACATGACGGATTCGACAAATATACATTCCTGAGTTGAGGTCATCTGGATTACTAATCTTTCCTCCTCTATAAAAGTAATATTTTCATCTAGACACGTGTGCACATTTTCACAAGCTTTCCCTAACACCAGGTTCGAATTAGTGCTTTTTTCACAGAAACATAGTTTTCAGCGATTTCCACCTAACAGATATGTAATTTACATGTATTCCAACAACATGGCATTCCGGGTTCCGTACATGCTACATGTATGACGGATTTGGCAATCATGCGTTTCTGACTTGTGAGCATGTGGATTACAGACCTTTCAAACTCCGAACAAGGCGTATATAAATTTAGAAATATTTACTCTGACTTCATAGATTTTTCCTATCACCAGGTTCTAAAATCGGACATTTGGCACCAGAAAACACTCTTTGAGCGAATTCTCACCAATACCCATGTAATTTACATTGTTTACATAACCATGGAATTCCGTATTACGAGCATGATTCATGCATCACGGATTCCTCAAACATGCACTTCTGAGTTGTGAACATGCGCATGACTGATGTTTCAACCACCAAACAAGTTACCTATGCATTCTGAAATATTTATTTGAGTTTGTAGCTTCTACCTTTCACCAGTTTCAATACTCAAACTTTGATCCCACAAAAACCCTCTTGGAGAGAATTCTTCCCTAGAGATTTGTAAGTTGAATAGATTCCATCTGCATGATATTCCGTGTTTCGTACATGCTACATACATGACGGATTCGACAAATATACATTCCTGAGTTGAGGTCATCTGGATTACTAATCTTTCCTCCTTTATAAAAGTAATATTTTCATCTAGACACGTGTGCACATTTTCACAAGCTTTCCCTAACACCAGGTTCGAATTTGTGCTTTTTTCACAGAAACATAGTTTTAAGCGATTTCAACCTAACAGATATATAATTTACATGTATTCCAACAACATGGCATTCCGGGTTACGTACATGATACATGTATGACGGATTTGGCAATCATGCGTTTCTGACTTGTGAGCATGTGGATTACAGACCTTTCAACCTCCGAACAAGGCGTATATAAATTTAGAAATATTTACTCTGACTTCATAGGTTTTTCCTATCACCAGTTTCTAAAATCGGACTTTTGGCACCAGAAAACACTCTTTGAGCGAATTCTCACCAATACCCATGTAATTTACATTGTTTACATAACCATGGAATTCCGTAGTACGAGCAGGTTTCATGCATCATGGATTCCTCAAACATGCACTTCTGAGTTGTGAACATGCGCATGACTGATGTTTCAACCACCAAACAAGTTACCAGTGCACTCTGAAATATTTACTTTGACTTTGTAGCTTCTTCCTATCACGAGTTTCAATACTCACACTTTGATCCCACAAACACCCTCTTGGAGAGAATTCTTCCCTAGAGATATGTAAGTTGAATAGATTCCATCTACATGATATTCCGTGTTCCGTACATGCTACATACATGACGGATTCGACAAATATACATTCCTGAGTTGAGGTCATCTGGATTACTAATCTTTCCTCCTCTATAAAAGTAATATTTTCATCTAGACACGTGTGCACATTTTCACAAGCTTTCCCTAACACCAGGTTCAAATTTGTGCTTTTTTCACAGAAACATTGTTTTCAGCGATTACCACCTAAGAGATATGTAATTTACATGTATTCCAACAAAATGGCATTCCGGGTTCCGTACATGCTACATGTATGACGGATTTGGCAATCATGCGTTTCTGACTTGTGAGCATGTGGATTACAGTCCTTTCAAACTCCGAACAAGGCGTATATAAATTTAGAAATATTTACTCTGACTTCATAGGATTTTCCTATCACCAGTTTCTAAAATCGGACATTTGGCACCAGAAAACACTCTTTGAGCGAATTCTCACCAAAACCCATGTAATTTACATTGTTTACATAACCATGGAATTCCGTATTACGAGCATGTTTCATGCATCACGGATTCCTCAAACATGCACTTCTGAGTTGTGAACATGCGCATGACTGTTGTTTCAACCACCAAACAAGTTACCTATGCACTCTGAAATATTTACTTTGACTTTGTAGCTTCTTCCTATCACCAGTTTCAATACTCACACTTTGATCCCACAAAAACCCTCTTGGAGCGAATTCTTCCCTAGAGATATGTAAGTTGAATAGATTCCATCTACATGATATTCCGTGTTCCGTACATGCTACATACATGACGGATTCGACAAATATACATTCCTGAGTTGAGGTCATCTGGATTACTAATCTTTCCTCCTCTATAAAAGGAATATTTTCATCTAGACACGTGTGCACATTTTCACAAGCTTTCCCTAACACCAGGTTCGAATTAGTGCTTTTTTCACAGAAACATTGTTTTCAGCGATTTCCACCTAAGAGATATGTAATTTACATGTATTCCTACAAAATGGCATTCCGGGGTCTGTACATACTACATGTATGACGGATTTGGCAATCATGCATTTCTGACTTGTGAGCATGTGGATTACAGTCCTTTCAAACTCCGAACAAGGCGTATATAAATTTAGAAATATTTACTCTGACTTCATAGGTTTTTCCTATCACCAGGTTCTAAAATCGGACATTTGGCACCAGAAAACACTCTTTGAGCGAATTCTCACCAATACCCATGTAATTTACATTGTTTACATAACCATGGAATTCCGTAGTACGAGCATGTTTCATGCATAACGGATTCCTCAAACATGCACTTCTGAGTTGTGAACATGCGCATGACTGATGTTTCAACCACCAAACAAGTTACCTATGCATTCTGAAATATTTACTTTGACTTTGTAGCTTCTTCCTATCACCAGTTTAAATACTCACACTTTGATCCCACAAAAACCCTCTTGGAGCGAATTCTTCCCTAGAGATATGTAAGTTGAATAGGTTCCATCTACATGATATTCCGTGTTCCGTACATGCTACATACATGACGGATTCGACAAATATACATTCCTGAGTTGAGGTCATCTGGATTACTAATCTTTCCTCCTCTATAAAAGTAATATTTTCATCTAGACACGTGTGCACATTTTCACAAGCTTTCCCTAACACCAGGTTCGAATTAGTGCTTTTTTCACAGAAACATAGTTTTCAGCGATTTCCACCTAACAGATATGTAATTTACATGTATTCCAACAACATGGCATTCCGGGTTCCGTACATGCTACATGTATGACGGATTTGGCAATCATGCGTTTCTGACTTGTGAGCATGTGGATTACAGACCTTTCAACCTCCGAACAAGGCGTATATAAATTTAGAAATATTTACTCTGACTTCATAGGTTTTTCCTATCACCAGTTTCTAAAATCGGACTTTTGGCACCAGAAAACACTCTTTGAGCGAATTCTCACCAATACCCATGTAATTTACATTGTTTACATAACCATGGAATTCCGTAGTACGAGCATGATTCATGCATCACGGATTCCTCAAACATGCACTTCTGAGTTGTGAACATGCGCATGACTGATGTTTCAACCACCAAACAAGTTACCTATGCATTCTGAAATATTTATTTGACTTTGTAGCTTCTTCCTATCACCAGTTTAAATACTCACACTTTGATCCCACAAAAACCCTCTTGGAGCGAATTCTTCCCTAGAGATATGTAAGTTGAATAGGTTCCATCTACATGATATTCCGTGTTCCGTACATGCTACATACATGACGGATTCGACAAATATACATTCCTGAGTTGAGGTCATCTGGATTACTAATCTTTCCTCCTTTATAAAAGTAATATTTTCATCTAGACACGTGTGCACATTTTCACAAGCTTTCCCTAACACCAGGTTCGAATTTGTGCTTTTTTCACAGAAACATAGTTTTAAGCGATTTCAACCTAACAGATATATAATTTACATGTATTCCAACAACATGGCATTCCGGGTTACGTACATGATACATGTATGACGGATTTGGCAATCATGCGTTTCTGACTTGTGAGCATGTGGATTACAGACCTTTCAACCTCCGAACAAGGCGTATATAAATTTAGAAATATTTACTCTGACTTCATAGGTTTTTCCTATCACCAGTTTCTAAAATCGGACTTTTGGCACCAGAAAACACTCTTTGAGCGAATTCTCACCAATACCCATGTAATTTACATTGTTTACATAACCATGGAATTCCGTAGTACGAGCAGGTTTCATGCATCATGGATTCCTCAAACATGCACTTCTGAGTTGTGAACATGCGCATGACTGATGTTTCAACCACCAAACAAGTTACCAGTGCACTCTGAAATATTTACTTTGACTTTGTAGCTTCTTCCTATCACGAGTTTCAATACTCACACTTTGATCCCACAAACACCCTCTTGGAGAGAATTCTTCCCTAGAGATATGTAAGTTGAATAGATTCCATCTACATGATATTCCGTGTTCCGTACATGCTACATACATGACGGATTCGACAAATATACATTCCTGAGTTGAGGTCATCTGGATTACTAATCTTTCCTCCTCTATAAAAGTAATATTTTCATCTAGACACGTGTGCACATTTTCACAAGCTTTCCCTAACACCAGGTTCAAATTAGTGCTTTTTTCACAGAAACATTGTTTTCAGCGATTACCACCTAAGAGATATGTAATTTACATGTATTCCAACAAAATGGCATTCCGGGTTCCGTACATGCTACATGTATGACGGATTTGGCAATCATGCGTTTCTGACTTGTGAGCATGTGGATTACAGTCCTTTCAAACTCCGAACAAGGCGTATATAAATTTAGAAATATTTACTCTGACTTCATAGGATTTTCCTATCACCAGTTTCTAAAATCGGACATTTGGCACCAGAAAACACTCTTTGAGCGAATTCTCACCAAAACCCATGTAATTTACATTGTTTACATAACCATGGAATTCCGTATTACGAGCATGTTTCATGCATCACGGATTCCTCAAACATGCACTTCTGAGTTGTGAACATGCGCATGACTGTTGTTTCAACCACCAAACAAGTTACCTATGCACTCTGAAATATTTACTTTGACTTTGTAGCTTCTTCCTATCACCAGTTTCAATACTCACACTTTGATCCCACAAAAACCCTCTTGGAGCGAATTCTTCCCTAGAGATATGTAAGTTGAATAGATTCCATCTACATGATATTCCGTGTTCCGTACATGCTACATACATGACGGATTCGACAAATATACATTCCTGAGTTGAGGTCATCTGGATTACTAATCTTTCCTCCTCTATAAAAGGAATATTTTCATCTAGACACGTGTGCACATTTTCACAAGCTTTCCCTAACACCAGGTTCGAATTAGTGCTTTTTTCACAGAAATATTGTTTTCAGCGATTTCCACCTAAGAGATATGTAATTTACATGTATTCCAACAAAATGTCATTCCGGGTTCCGTACATGCTACATGTATGACGGATTTGGCAATCATGCGTTTCTGACTTGTGAGCATGTGGATTACAGACCTTTCAAACTCCGAACAAGGCGTATATAAATTTAGAAATATTTACTCTGACTTCATAGGTTTTTCCTATCACCAGTTTCTAAAATCGGACTTTTGGCACCAGAAAACACTCTTTGAGCGAATTCTCACCAATACCCATGTAATTTACATTGTTTACATAACCATGGAATTCCGTATTACGAGCATGTTTCATGCATCACGGATTCCTCAAACATGCACTTCTGAGTTGTGAACATGCGCATGACTGATGTTTCAACCACCAAACAAGTTACCTATGCATTCTGAAATATTTACTTTGACTTTGTAGCTTCTTCCTATCACCAGTTTCAATACTCACACTTTGATCCCACAAAAACCCTCTTGGAGCGAATTCTTCCCTAGAGATATGTAAGTTGAATAGATTCCATCTACATGATATTCCGTGTTCCGTACATGCTACATACATGACGGATTCGACAAATATACCTTCCTGAGTTGAGGTCATCTGGATTACTAATCTTTCCTCCTCTATAAAAGTAATATTTTCATCTAGACACGTGTGCACATTTTCACAAGCTTTCCCTAACACCAGGTTCGAATTTGTGCTTTTTTCACAGAAACATAGTTTTCAGCGATTTCCACCTAACAGATATATAATTTACATGTATTCCAACAACATGGCATTCCGGGTTCCGTACATGATACATGTATGACGGATTTGGCAATCATGCGTTTCTGACTTGTGAGCATGTGGATTACAGACCTTTCAACCTCCGAACAAGGCGTATATAATTTTAGAAATATTGACTCTGACTTCATAGGTTTTTCCTATCACCAGTTTCTAAAATCGGACTTTTGGCACCAGAAAACACTCTTTGAGCGAATTCTCACCAATACCCATGTAATTTACATTGTTTACATAACCATGGAATTCCGTATTACGAGCAGGTTTCATGCATCATGGATTCCTCAAACATGCACTTCTGAGTTGTGAACATGCGCATGACTGATGTTTCAACCACCAAACAAGTTACCAGTGCACTCTGAAATATTTACTTTGACTTTGTAGCTTCTTCCTATCACGAGTTTCAATACTCACACTTTGATCCCACAAAAACCCTCTTGGAGAGAATTCTTCCCTAGAGATATGTAAGTTGAATAGATTCCATCTACATGATATTCCGTGTTCCGTACATGCTACATACATGACGGATTCGACAAATATACATTCCTGAGTTGAGGTCATCTGGATTACTAATCTTTCCTCCTCTATAAAAGTAATATTTTCATCTAGACACGTGTGCACATTTTCACAAGCTTTCCCTAACACCAGGTTCGAATTAGTGCTTTTTTCACAGAAACATTGTTTTCAGCGATTTCCACCTAAGAGATATGTAATTTACATGTATTCCAACAAAATGGCATTCCGGGTTCCGTACATGCTACATGTATGACGGATTTGGCAATCATGCATTTCTGACTTGTGAGCATGTGGATTACAGTCCTTTCAAACTCCGAACAAGGCGTATATAAATTTAGAAATATTTACTCTGACTTCATAGGTTTTTCCTATCACCAGTTTCTAAAATCGGACATTTGGCACCAGAAAACACTCTTTGAGCGAATTCTCACCAATACCCATGTAATTTACATTGTTTACATAACCATGGAATTCCGTATTACGAGCATGTTTCATGCATCACGGATTCCTCAAACATGCACTTCTGAGTTGTGAACATGCGCATGACTGATGTTTCAACCACCAAACAAGTTACCTATGCATTCTGAAATATTTACTTTGACTTTGTAGCTTCTTCCTATCACCAGTTTCAATACTCACACTTTGATCCCACAAAAACCCTCTTGGAGCGAATTCTTCCCTAGAGATATGTAAGTTGAATAGATTCCATCTACATGATATTCCGTTTTCCGTACATGCTACATACATGACGGATTCGACAAATATACCTTCCTGAGTTGAGGTCATCTGGATTACTAATCTTTCCTCCTCTATAAAAGCAATATTTTCATCTAGACACGTGTGCACATTTTCACAAGCTTTCCCTAACACCAGGTTCGAATTAGTGCTTTTTTCACAGAAACATTGTTTTCAGCGATTTCCACCTAACAGATATGTAATTTACATGTATTCCAACAACATGGCATTCCGGGTTCCGTACATGCTACATGTATGACGGATTTGGCAATCATGCGTTTCTGACTTGTGAGCATGTGGATTACAGTCCTTTCAAACTCCGAACAAGGCGTATATAAATTTAGAAATATTTACTCTGACTTCATAGGTTTTTCCTATCACCAGTTTCTAAAATCGGACATTTGGCACCAGAAAACACTCTTTGAGCGAATTCTCACCAATACCCATGTAATTTACATTGTTTACATAACCATGGAATTCCGTATTACGAGCATGTTTCATGCATCACGGATTCCTCAAACATGCACTTCTGAGTTGTGAACATGCGCATGACTGATTTTTCAACCACCAAACAAGTTACCTATGCATTCTGAAATATTTACTTTGACTTTGTAGCTTCTTCCTATCACCAGTTTCATTACTCACACTTTGATCCCACAAAAACCCTCTTGGAGCGAATTCTTCCCTAGAGATATGTAAGTTGAATAGATTCCATCTACATGATATTCCGTGTTCCGTACATGCTACATACATGACGGAATCGACAAATATACATTCCTGAGTTGAGGTCATCTGGATTACTAATCTTTCCTCCTCTATAAAAGTAATATTTTCATCTAGACACGTGTGCACATTTTCACAAGCTTTCCCTAACACCAGGTTCGAATTAGTGCTTTTTTCACAGAAACATAGTTTTCAGCGATTTCCACCTAATAGATATGTAATTTACATGTATTCCAACAACATGGCATTCCGGGTTCTGTACATGCTACATGTATGATGGATTTGGGAATCATGCGTTTCTGACTTGTGAGCATGTGGATTACAGACCTTTCAACCTCCGAACAAGGCCTATATTAATTTAGAAATATTTACTCTGACTTCATAGGTTTTTCCTATCACCAGGTTCTAAAATCGGACATTTGGCACCAGAAAACACTCTTTGAGCGAATTCTCACCAATACCCATGTAATTTACATTGTTTACATAACCATGGAATTCCGTATTGCGGGCATGTTTCATGCATCACGGATTCCTCAAACATGAACTTCTGAGTTGTGAACATGCGCATGACTGATGTTTCAACCACCAAACAAGTTACCTATGCATCCTGAAATATTTACTTTGACTTTGTAGCTTCTTCCTATCACCAGTTTCAATACTCACACTTTGATCCCACAAAAACACTCTTGGAGCGAATACTTCCCTAGAGATATGTAAGTTGAATAGATTCCATCTACATGATATTCCGTGTTCCGTACATGCTACATACATGACGGATTCGACAAATATACATTCCTGAGTTGAGGTCATCTGGATTACTAATCTTTCCTCCTCTATAAAAGCAATATTTTCATCTAGACACGTGTGCACATTTTCACAAGCTTCCCCTAACACCAGGTTCGAATTCGTGCTTTTTTCACAGAATCATAATTTTCAGCGATTTCCACCTAACAGATATATAATTTACATGTATTCCAACAACATGGCATTCCGGGTTCCGTACATGCTACATGTATGACGGATTTGGCAATCATGCGTTTCTGACTTGTGAGCATGTGGATTACAGACCTTTCAACCTCCGAACAAGGCGTATATAAATTTAGAAATATTTACTCTGACTTCATAGGTTTTTCCTATCACCAGTTTCTAAAATCGGACTTTTGGCACCAGAAAACACTCTTTGAGCGAATTCTCACCAATACCCATGTAATTTACATTGTTTACATAACCATGGAATTCCGTATTACGAGCATGTTTCATGCATCACGGATTCCTCAAACATGCACTTCTGAGTTGTGAACATGCGCATGACTGATGTTTCAACCACCAAACAAGTTACCTATGCACTCTGAAATATTTACTTTGACTTTGTAGCTTCTTCCTATCACCAGTTTCAATACTCACACTTTGATCCCACAAAAACCCTCTTGGAGCGAATTCTTCCCTAGAGATATGTAAGTTGAATAGATTCCATCTACATGATATTCCGTGTTCCGTACATGCTACATACATGACGGATTCGACAAATATACTTTCCTGAATTGAGGTCATCTGGATTACTAATCTTTCCTCCTTTATAAAAGTAATATTTTCATCTAGACACGTGTGCACATTTTCACAAGCTTTCCCTAACACCAGGTTCGAATTAGTGCTTTTCTCACAGAAACATAGTTTTCAGCGATTTCCACCTAACAGATATATAATTTACATGTATTCCAACAACATGGCATTCCGGGTTCCTTACATGCTACATGTATGACGGATTTGGCAATCATGCGTTTCTGACTTGTGAGCATGTGGATTACAGACCTTTCAACCTCCGAACAAGGCGTATATAAATTTAGAAATATTTACTCTGACTTCATAGGTTTTTCCTATCACCAGGTTCTAAAATCGGACATTTGGCACCAGAAAACAATCTTTGAGCGAATTCTCACCAATACCCATGTAATTTACATTGTTTACATAACCATGGAATTCCGTATTACGATCATGTTTCATGCATCACGGATTCCTCAAACATTCACTTCTGAGTTGTGAACATGCGCATGAGTGATGTTTCAACCACCAAACAAGTTACCTATGCACTCTGAAATATTTACTTTGACTTTGTAGCTTCTACCTTTCACCAGTTTCAATACTCAAACTTTGATCCCACAAAAACCCTCTTGGAGAGAATTCTTCCCTAGAGATTTGTATGTTGAATAGATTCCATCTGCATGATATTCCGTGTTCCGTACATGCTACATACATGACGGATTCGACAAATATACCTTCCTGAGTTGAGGTCATCTGGATTACAAATCTTTCCTCCTCTATAAAAGGAATATTTTCATCTAGATACGTGTGCACATTTTCACAAGCTATCCCTAACACCAGGTTCGAATTAGTGCTTTTTTCACAGAAACATTGTTTTCAGCGATTTTCACCTAACAGATATGTAATTTACATGTATTCGAACAACATGGCATTCCGCGTTCCTTACATGCTACATGTATGACGGATTTGGCAATCATGCGTTTCTGACTTGTGAGCATGTGGATTATAGACCTTTCAACCTCCGAACAGGGCGTATATAAATTTAGAAATATTGACTCTGACTTCATAGGTTTTTCCTATCACCAGTTTCTAAAATCGGACTTTTGGCACCAGAAAACACTCTTTGAGCGAATTCTCACCAATACCCATGTAATTTACATTGTTTACATAACCATGGAATTCCGTATTACGAGCATGTTTCATGCATCACGGATTCCTCAAACATGCACTTCTGAGTTGTGAACATGCGCATGACTGATGTTTCAACCACCCAACAAGTTACCTATGCACTCTGAAATATTTACTTTGACTTTGTAGCTTCTTCCTATCACCAGTTTCAATACTCACACTTTGATCCCCAAAAACCCTCTTGGAGCGAATTCTTCCCTAGAGATATGTAAGTTGAATAGATTCCATCTACATGATATTCCGTGTTCCCTACATGCTACATACATGACGGATTCGACAAATATACTTTCCTGAGTTGAGGTCATCTGGATTACTAATCTTTCCTCCTTTATAAAAGTAATATTTTCATCTAGACACGTTTGAACATTTTCACAAGCTTTCCCTAACACCAGGTTCGAATTAGTGCTTTTTTCACAGAAACATAGTTTTCAGCGATTTCCACCTAACAGATATATAATTTACATGTATTCCAACAACATGGCATTCCGGGTTCCTTACATGCTACATGTATGACGGATTTGGCAATCATGCGTTTCTGACTTGTGAGCATGTGGATTACAGACCTTTCAACCTTCGAACAAGGCGTATATAAATTTAGAAATATTTACTCTGACTTCATAGATTTTTCCTATCACCAGGTTCTAAAATCGGACATTTGGCACCAGAAAACACTCTTTGAGCGAATTCTCACCAATATCCATGTACTTTACATTGTTTACATAACCATGGAATTCCGTATTACGAGCATGTTTCATGCATCACGGATTCCTCAAACATGCACTTCTGAGTTGTGAACATGCGCATGACTGATGTTTCAACCACCAAACAAGTTACCTATGCATTCTGAAATATTTACTTTGACTTTGTAGCTTTTTCCTTTCACCAATTTCAATACTCACACTTTTATCCCACAAAAAACCCTCTTAGAGAGAATTCTTCCCTAGAGATTTGTAAGTTGAATAGATTCCATCTTCATGATATTCCGTGTTCCGTACATGCTACATACATGACGGATTCGACAAATATACATTCCTGAGTTGAGGTCATCTGGATTACTAACCTTTCCTCCTCTATAAAAGTAATATTTTCATCTAGACACGTGTGCACATTTTCACAAGCTTTCCGTAACACCAGGTTCGAATTAGTGCTTTTTTCACAGAAACATAGTTTTCAGCGATTTCCACCTAACAGATATGTAATTTACATGTATTCCAACAACATGGCATTCCGGGTTCCGTACATGCTACATGTATGACGGATTTGGCAATCATGCATTTCTGACTTGTGAGCATGTGGATTACAGTCCTTTCAACCTCCGAACAAGGCGTATATAAATTTAGAAATATCTACTCTGACTTCATAGGTTTTTCCTATCACCAGGTTCTAAAATCGGACATTTGGCACCAGAAAACACTCTTTGAGCGAATTCTCACCAATACCCATGTAATTTACATTGTTTAAATAACCATGGAATTCCGTATTATGAGCAGGTTTCATGCATCACGGATTCCTCAAACATGCACTTCTGAGTTGTGAACATGCGCATGACTGATGTTTCAACCACCAAACAATTTACCTATGCACTCTGAAATATTTACTTTGACTTTGTAGCTTCTTCCTATCACCAGTTTCAATACTCACACTTTGATCCCACAAAAACCCTCTTGGAGCGAATTCTTCCCTAGAGATATGTAAGTTGAATAGATTCCATCTACATGATATTCCGTGTTCCGTACATGCTACATACATGACGGATTCGACAAATATACATTCCTGAGTTGAGGTCATCTGGATTACTAATCTTTCCTCCTCTATAAAAGGAATATTTTCATCTAGACACGTGTGCACATTTTCACAATCTTTCCCTAACACCAGGTTCGAATTTGTGCTTTTTTCACAGAAACATAATTTTCAGCGATTTCCACCTAACAGATATATAATTTACATGTATTCCAACAACATGGCATTCCGGGTTCCGTACATGCTACATGTATGACTGATTTGGCAATCATGCATTTCTGACTTGCGAACATGTGGATTACACTCCTTTCAACCTCCGAAAAAGGCGTATATAAATTTAGAAATATTTACTCTGACTTCATAGGTTTTTCCTATCACCAGTTTCTAAAATCGGACTTTTGGCACCAGAAAACACTCTTTGAGCGAATTCTCACCAATACCCATGTAATTTACATTGTTTACATAACCATGGAATTCCGTTGTACGAGCATGTTTCATGCATCACGGATTCCTCAAACATGCACTTCTGAGTTGTGAACATGCGCATGACTGATGTTTCAACCACCAAACAATTTACCTATTCACTCTGAAATATTTACTTTTACTTTGTAGCTTCTTCCTATCACCAGTTTCAATACTCACACTTTGATCCCACAAAAAAACTCTTGGAGCGAATTCTTCCCTAGAGATATGTAAGTTGAATAGATTCCATCTACATGATATTCCGTGTTCCGTACATGCTACATACATGACGGATTCGACAAATATACATTCCTGAGTTGAGGTCATCTGGATTACTAATCTGTCCTCCTCTATAAAAGGAATATTTTCATCTAGACACGTGTGCACATTTTCACAAGCTTTCCCTAACACCAGGTTCGAATTAGTGCTTTTTTCACAGAAACATAATTTTCAGCGATTTCCACCTAACAGATATGTAATTTACATGTATTCCAACAAAATTGCATTCCGGGATCCGTACATGCTACATGTATGACGGATTTGGCAATCATGCGTTTCTGACTTGTGAGCATGTGGATTACAGACCTTTCAACCTCCGAAAAAGGCGTATATAAATTTAGAAATATTTACTCTGACTTCATAGTTTTTTCCTATCACCAGGTTCTAAAATCGGACATTTGGCACCAGAAAACTCTCTTTGAGCGAATTCTCACCAATACCCATGTAATTTACATTGTTTACATAACCATGGAATTCCGTATTACGAGCATGTTTCATGCATCACGGATTCCTCAAACATGCACTTCTGAGTTGTGAACATGCGCATGACTGATGTTTCAACCACCAAACAAGTTACTTATGCACTCTGAAATATTTACTTTGACTTTGTAGCTTCTTCCTATCACCAGTTTCAATACTCACACTTTGATCCCACAAAAAACCTCTTGGAGCGAATTCTTCCCTAGAGATATGTAAGTTGAATAGATTCCATCTACATGATATTCCGTGTTCCGTACATGCTACATACATGACGGATTCGACAAATATACTTTCCTGAGTTGAGGTCATCTGGATTACTAATCTTTCCTCCTTTATAAAAGTAATATTTTCATCTAGACACGTGTGCACATTTTCACAAGCTTTCCCTAACACCAGGTTCGAATTAGTGCTTTTTTCACAGAAACATAGTTTTCAGCGATTTCCACCTAACAGATATATAATTTACATGTATTCCAACAACATGGCATTCCGGGTTCCTTACATGCTACATGTATGACGGATTTGGCAATCATGCGTTTCTGACTTGTGAGCATGTGGTTTACAGACCTTTCAACCTCCGAACAAGGCGTATATAAATTTAGAAATATTTACTCTGACTTCATAGGTTTTTCCTATCACCAGGTTCTAAAATCGGACATTTGGCACCAGAAAACAATCTTTGAGCGAATTCTCACCAATACCCATGTAATTTACATTGTTTACATAACCATGGAATTCCGTATTACGATCATGTTTCATGCATCACGGATTCCTCAAACATTCACTTCTGAGTTGTGAACATGCGCATGACTGATGTTTCAACCACCAAACAAGTTACCTATGCACTCTGAAATATTTACTTTGACTTTGTAGCTTCTACCTTTCACCAGTTTCAATACTCAAACTTTGATCCCACAAAAACCCTCTTGGAGAGAATTCTTCCCTAGAGATTTGTATGTTGAATAGATTCCATCTGCATGATATTCCGTGTTCCGTACATGCTACATACATGACGGATTCGACAAATATACCTTCCTGAGTTGATGTCATCTGGATTACAAATCTTTCCTCCTCTATAAAAGTAATATTTTCATCTAGATACGTGTGCACATTTTCACAAGCTATCCCGAACACCAGGTTCGAATTAGTGCTTTTTCACAGAAACATAGTTTTCAGCGATTTTCACCTAACAGATATGTAATTTACATGTATTCGAACAACATGGCATTCCGCGTTCCTTACATGCTACATGTATGACGGATTTGGCAATCATGCGTTTCTGACTTGTGAGCATGTGGATTATAGACCTTTCAACCTCCGAACAGGGCGTATATAAATTTAGAAATATTGACTCTGACTTCATAGGTTTTTCCTATCACCAGCTTCTAAAATCGGACTTTTGGTACCAGAAAACACTCTTTGAGCGAATTCTCACCAATACCCATGTAATTTACATTGTTTACATAACCATGGAATTCCGTATTACGAGCAGGTTTCATGCATCACGGATTCCTCAAACATGCACTTCTGAGTTGTGAACATGCGCATGACTGATGTTTCAACCACCAAACAAGTTACCTATGCACGCTGAAATATTTACTTTGACTTTGTAGCTTCTTCCTATCACCAGTTTCAATACTCACACTTTGATCCCCAAAAACCCTCTTGGAGCGAATTCTTCCCTAGAGATATGTAAGTTGAATTGATTCCATCTACATGATATTCCGTGTTCCCTACATGCTACATACATGACGGATTCGACAAATATACTTTCCTGAGTTGAGGTCATCTGGATTACTAATCTTTCCTCCTCTATAAAAGTAATATTTTCATCTAGACACGTGTGCACATTTTCACAAGCTTTCCCTAACACCAGGTTCGAATTAGTGCTTTTTTCACAGAAACATAGTTTTCAGCGATTTCCACCTAATAGATATGTAATTTACATGTATTCCAACAACATGGCATTCCGGGTTCCGTACATGCTACATGTATGACGGATTTGGCAATCATGCGTTTCTGACTTGTGAGCATGTGGATTACAGACCTTTCAACCTCTGAACAAGGCGTATATTAATTTAGAAATATTTACTCTGACTTCATAGGTTTTTCCTATCACCAGGTTCTAAAATCGGACATTTGGCACCAGAAAACACTCTTTGAGCGAATTCTCACCAATACCCATGTAATTTACATTGTTTACATAACCATGGAATTCCGTATTGCGAGCATGTTTCATGCATCATGGATTCCTCAAACATGAACTTCTGAGTTGTGAACATGCGCATGACTGATGTTTCAACCACCAAACAAGTTACCTATGCATCCTGAAATATTTACTTTGACTTTGTAGCTTCTTCCTATCACCAGTTTCAATACTCACACTTTGATCCCACAAAAACACTCTTGGAGCGAATACTTCCCTAGAGATTTGTATGTTGAATAGATTCCATCTGCATGATATTCCGTGTTCCGTACATGCTACATACATGACGGATTCGACAAATATACCTTCCTGAGTTGAGGTCATCTGGATTACAAATCTTTCCTCCTCTATAAAAGTAATATTTTCATCTAGATACGTGTGCACATTTTCACAAGCTATCCCGAACACCAGGTTCGAATTAGTGCTTTTTTCACAGAAACATAGTTTTCAGCGATTTTCACCTAACAGATATGTAATTTACATGTATTCGAACAACATGGCATTCCGCGTTCCTTACATGCTACATGTATGACGGATTTGGCAATCATGCGTTTCTGACTTGTGAGCATGTGGATTATAGACCTTTCAACCTCCGAACAGGGCGTATATAAATTTAGAAATATTGACTCTGACTTCATAGGTTTTTCCTATCACCAGTTTCTAAAATCGGACTTTTGGCACCAGAAAATAGTCTTTGAGCGAATTCTCACCAATACCCATGTAATTTACATTGTTTACATAACCATGGAATTCCGTATTACGAGCAGCTTTCATGCATCACGGATTCCTCAAACATGCACTTCTGAGTTGTGAACATGCGCATGACTGATGTTTCAACCACCAAACAAGTTACCTATGCACTCTGAAATATTTACTTTGACTTTGTAGCTTCTTCCTATCACCAGTTTCAATACTCACACTTTGATCCCCAAAAACCCTCTTGGAGCGAATTCTTCCCTAGAGATATGTAAGTTGAATAGATTCCATCTACATGATATTCCGTGTTCCCTACATGCTACATACATGACGGATTCGACAAATATACATTCCTGAGTTGAGGTCATCTGGATTACTAATCTTTCCTCCTCTATAAAAGGAATATTTTCATCTAGACACGTGTGCACATTTTCACAAGCTTTCCCTAACACCAGGTTCGAATTAGTGCTTTTTTCACAGAAACATAGTTTTCAGCGATTTCCACCTAATAGATATGTAATTTACATGTATTCCAACAACATGGCATTCCGGGTTCCGTACATGCTACATGTATGACGGATTTGGCAATCATGCGTTTCTGACTTGTGAGCATGTGGATTACAGACCTTTCAACCTCCGAACAAGGCGTATATTAATTTAGAAATATTTACTCTGACTTCATAGGTATTTCCTATCACCAGGTTCTAAAATCGGACATTTGGCACCAGAAAACACTCTTTGAGCGAATTCTCACCAATACCCATGTAATTTACATTGTTTACATAACCATGGAATTCCGTATTGCGAGCATGTTTCATGCATCACGGATTCCTCAAACATGAACTTCTGAGTTGTGAACATGCGCATGACTGATGTTTCAACCACCAAACAAGTTACCTATGCATCCTGAAATATTTACTTTGACTTTGTAGCTTCTTCCTATCACCAGTTTCAATACTCACACTTTGATCCCACAAAAACACTCTTGGAGCGAATACTTCCCTAGAGATTTGTATGTTGAATAGATTCCATCTGCATGATATTCCGTGTTCCGTACATGCTACATACATGACGGATTCGACAAATATACCTTCCTGAGTTGAGGTCATCTGGATTACAAATCTTTCCAACTCTATAAAAGTAATATTTTCATCTAGATACGTGTGCACATTTTCACAAGCTATCCCGAACACCAGGTTCGAATTAGTGCTTTTTTCACAGAAACATAGTTTTCAGCGATTTTCACCTAACAGATATGTAATTTACATGTATTCGAACAACATGGCATTCCGCGTTCCTTACATGCTACATGTATGACGGATTTGGCAATCATGCGTTTCTGACTTGTGAGCATGTGGATTATAGACCTTTCAACCTCCGAACAGGGCGTATATAAATTTAGAAATATTGACTCTGACTTCATAGGTTTTTCCTATCACCAGTTTCTAAAATCGGACTTTTGGCACCAGAAAACAGTCTTTGAGCGAATTCTCACCAATACCCATGTAATTTACATTGTTTACATAACCATGGAATTCCGTATTACGTGCAGGTTTCATGCATCACGGATTCCTCAAACATGCACTTCTGAGTTGTGAACATGCGCATCACTGATGTTTCAACCACCAAACAAGTTACCTATGCACTCTGAAATATTTACTTTGACTTTGTAGCTTCTTCCTATCACCAGTTTCAATACTCACACTTTGATCCCCAAAAATCCTCTTGGAGCGAATTCTTCCCTAGAGATATGTAAGTTGAATAGATTCCATCTACATGATATTCCGTGTTCCCTACATGCTACATACATGACGGATTCGACAAATATACTTTCCTGAGTTGAGGTCATCTGGATTACTAATCTTTCCTCCTTTATAAAAGTAATATTTTCATCTAGACACGTTTGAACATTTTCACAAGCTTTCCCTAACACCAGGTTCGAATTTGTGCTTTTTTCACAGAAACATAGTTTTCAGCGATTTCCACCTAACAGATATATAATTTACATGTATTCCAACAACATGGCATTCCGGGTTCCTTACATGCTACATGTATGACTGATTTGGCAATCATGCGTTTCTGACTTGTGAGCATGTGGATTACAGACCTTTCAACCTCCGAACAAGGCGTATATAAATTTAGAAATATTTACTCTGACTTCATAGGTTTTTCCTATCACCAGGTTCTAAAATCGGACATTTGGCACCAGAAAACATTCTTTGAGCGAATTCTCACCAATACCCATGTAATTTACATTGTTTACATAACCATGGAATTCCGTATTACGATCATGTTTCATGCATCACGGATTCCTCAAACATTCACTTCTGAGTTGTGAACATGCGCATGACTGATGTTTCAACCACCAAACAAGTTACCTATGCACTGTGAAATATTTACTTTGACTTTGTAGCTTCTACCTTTCACCAGTTTCAATACTCAAACTTTGATCCCACAAAAACCCTCTTGGAGAGAATTCTTCCCTAGAGATTTGTATGTTGAATAGATTCCATCTGCATGTTATTCCGTGTTCCTTACATGCTACATACATGACGGATTCGACAAATATACCTTCCTGAGTTGAGGTCATTTGGATTACTAATCTTTCCTCCTCTATAAAAGTAATATTTTCATCTAGATACGTGTGCACATTTTCACAAGCTATCCCTAACACCAGGTTCGAATTAGTGCTTTTTTCACAGAAACATAGTTTTCAGCGATTTTCACCTAACAGATATGTAATTTACATGTATTCGAACAACATGGCATTCCGCGTTCCTTACATGCTACATGTATGACGGATTTGGCAATCATGCGTTTCTGACTTGTGAGCATGTGGATTATAGACCTTTCAACCTCCGAACAGGGCGTATATAAATTTAGAAATATTGACTCTGACTTCATAGGTTTTTCCTATCACCAGTTTCTAAAATCGGACATTTGGCACCAGAAAACACTCTTTGAGCGAATTCTCACCAATACCCATGTAATTTACATTGTTTACATAACCATGGAATTCCGTATTACGAGCAGGTTTCATGCATCACGGATTCCTCAAACATGCACTTCTGAGTTGTGAACATGCGCATGACTGATGTTTCAACCACCAAACAAGTTACCTATGCACTCTGAAATATTTACTTTGACTTTGTAGCTTCTTCCTATCACCAGTTTCAATACTCACACTTTGATCCCCAAAAAACCTCTTGGAGCGAATTCTTCCCTAGAGATATGTAAGTTGAATAGATTCCATCTACATGATATTCCGTGTTCCCTACATGCTACATACATGACGGATTCGACAAATATACTTTCCTGAGTTGAGGTCATCTGGATTACTAATCTTTCCTCCTTTATAAAAGTAATATTTTCATCTAGACACGTTTGAACATTTTCACAAGCTTTCCCTAACACCAGGTTCGAATTAGTGCTTTTTTCACAGAAACATAGTTTTCAGCGATTTCCACCTAACAGATATATAATTTACATGTATTCCAACAACATGGCATTCCGGGTTCCGTACATGCTACATGTATGACGGATTTGGCAATCATGCGTTTCTGACTTGTGAGCATGTGGATTACAGACCTTTCAACCTCCGAACAAGGCGTATATAAATTTAGAAATATTTACTCTGACTTCATAGGTTTTTCCTATCACCAGGTTCTAAAATCGGACATTTGGCACCAGAAAACACTCTTTGAGCGAATTCTCACCAATATCCATGTACTTTACATTGTTTACATAACCATGGAATTCCGTATTACGATCATATTTCATGCATCACGGATTCCTCAAACATTCACTTCTGAGTTGTGAACATGCGCATGACTGATGTTTCAACCACCAAACAAGTTACCTATGCATTCTGAAATATTTACTTTGACTTTGTAGCTTCTTCCTATCACCAGTTTAAATACTCACACTTTGATCCCACAAAAACCCTCTTGGAGCGAATTCTTCCCTAGAGAAATGTAAGTTGAATAGGTTCCATCTACATGATATTCCGTGTTCCGTACATGCTACATACATGACGGATTCGACAAATATACATTCCTGAGTTGAGGTCATCTGGATTACTAATCTTTCCTCCTCAATAAAAGTAATATTTTCATCTAGACACGTGTGCACATTTTCACAAGCTTTCCCTAACACCAGGTTCGAATTAGTGCTTTTTTCACAGAAACATAGTTTTCAGCGATTTCCACCTAACAGATATGTAATTTACATGTATTCCAACAACATGGCATTCCGGGTTCCGTACATGCTACATGTATGACGGATTTGGCAATCATGCGTTTCTGACTTGTGAGCATGTGGATTACAGACCTTTCAAACTCCGAACAAAGCGTATATAAATTTAGAACTATTTACTCTGACTTCATAGGTTTTTCCTATCACCAGTTTCTAAAATCGGACATTTGGCACCAGAAAACACTCTGAGCGAATTCTCACCAATACCCATGTAATTTACATTGTTTACATAACCATGGAATTCCGTATTACGAGCATGTTTCATGCATCACGGATTCCTCAAACATGCACTTCTGAGTTGTGAACATGCGCATGACTGATGTTTCAACCACCAAACAAGTTACCTATTCACTCTGAAATATTTACTTTTACTTTGAGGCTTCTTCCTATCACCAGTTTCAATACTCACACTTTGAACCCACAAAAAACCTCTTGGAGCGAATTCTTCCCTAGAGATATGTAAGTTGAATAGATTCCATCTACATGATATTCCGTGTTCCGTACATGCTACATACATGACGGATTCGACAAATATACCTTCCTGAGTTGAGGTCATCTGGATTACTAATCTGTCCTCCTCTATAAAAGGAATATTTTCATCTAGACACGTGTGCACATTTTCACAAGCTTTCCCTAACAACAGGTTCGAATTAGTGCTTTTTTCACAGAAACATGGTTTTCAGCGATTTCCACCTAAAAGATATGTAATTTACATGTATTCCAACAACATGGCATTCCGGGTTCCGTACATGCTACATGTATGACGGATTTGGCAATCATGCGTTTCTGACTTGTGAGCATGTGGTTTACAGACCTTTCAACCTCCGAACAAGGCGTATATATATTTAGAAATATTTACTCTGACTTCATAGGTTTTTCCTATCACCAGGTTCTAAAATCGGACATTTGGCAACAGAAAACACTCTTTGAGCGAATTCTCACCAATACCCATGTAATTTACATTGTTTACATAACCATGGAATTCTGTATTACGAGCATGTATCATGCATCACGGATTCTTCAAACATGCACTTCTGAGTTGTGAACATGCGCATGACTGATGTTTCAACCACCAAACAAGTTACCTATGCATTCTGAAATATTTACTTTGACTTTGTAGCTTCTTCCTATCACCAGTTTCAATACTCACACTTTGATCCCACAAAAACCCTCTTGGAGCGAATTCTTCCCTAGAGATATGTAAGTTGAATAGATTCCATCTACATGATATTCCGTGTTCCGTACATGCTACATACATGACGGATTCGACAAATATACATTCCTGAGTTGAGGTCATCTGGATTACTAACCTTTCCTCCTCTATAAAAGTAATATTTTCATCTAGACACGTGTGCACATTTTCACAAGTTTTCCCTAACACCAGGTTCGAATTAGTGCTTTTTTCACAGAAACATAGTTTTCAGCGATTTCCACCTAACAGATATGTAATTTACATGTATTCCAACAACATGGCATTCTGGGTTCCGTACATGCTACATGTATGATGGATTTGGCAATCATGCGTTTCTGACTTGTGAGCATGTGGATTACAGACCTTTCAACCTCCGAAAAAGGCGTATATAAATTTAGAAATATTTACTCTGACTTCATAGGTTTTTCCTATCACCAGTTTCTAAAATCGGACATTTGGCACCAGAAAACTCTCTTTGAGCGAATTCTCACCAATACCCATGTAATTTACATTGTTTACATAACCATGGAATTCCGTATTACGAGCATGTTTCATGCATCACGGATACCTCAACATGCACTTCTGAGTTGTGAACATGCGCATGACTGATGTTTCAACCACCAAACAAGTTACCTATGCACTCTGAAATATTTACTTTGACTTTGTAGCTTCTTCCTATCACCAGTTTCAATACTCACACTTTGATCCCACAAAAACCCTTTTGGAGCGAATTCTTCCTTAGAGATATGTAAGTTGAGTAGATCCCATCTACATGATATTCCGTGTTCCGTACATGCTACATACATGACGGATTCGACAAATATACATTCCTGAGTTGAGGTCATCTGGATTACTAATCTTTCCTCCTCTATAAAAGTAATATTTTCATCTAGACACGTGTGCACATTTTCACAAGCTTTCCCTAACACCAAGTTCGAATTAGTGCTTTTATCACAGAAACATAGTTTTCAGCGATTTCCACCTAACAGATATGTAATTTACATGTATTCCAACAACATGGCATTCCGGGTTCCGTACATGCTACATGTATGACGGATTTGGCAATCATGCGTTTCTGACTTGTGAGCATGTGGATTACAGACCTTTCAACCTCCGAACAAGGCGTATATAAATTTAGAAATATTTACTCTGACTTCATAGGTTTTTCCTATCACCAGGTTCTAAAATCGGACATTTGGCACCAGAAAACACTCTTTGAGCGAATTCTCACCAATACCCATGTAATTTACATTGTTTACATAACCATGGAATTCCGTATTACGAGCATGTTTCATGCATCACGGATTCCTCAAACATGCACTTCTGAGTTGTGAACATGCGCATGACAGATTTTTCAAGCACCAAACAAGTTACCTATTCATTCTGAAATATTTACTTTGACTTTGTAACTTCTTCCTATCACCAGTTTCAATACTCACACTTTGATCCCACAAAAACCCTCTTGGAGCGAATTCTTCCCTAGAGATATGTAAGTTGAATAGATTCCATCTACATGATATTCCGTGTTCCGTACATGCTACATACATGACGGATTCGACAAATATACATTCCTGAGTTGAGGTCATCTGGATTACTAATCTGTCCTCCTCTATAAAAGGAATATTTTCATCTAGACACGTGTGCACATTTTCACAACTTTTCCTAACACCAGGTTCGAATTAGTGCTTTTTTCACAGAAACATAGTTTTCAGCGATTTCCAACTAACAGATATGTAATTTACATGTATTCCAACAACATGGCATTCTGGGTTCCGTACATGCTACATGTATGTCGGATTTGGAAATCATGCATTTCTGACTTGTGAGCATGTGGATTACAGACCTTACAACCTCCGAACAAGGCGTATATACATTTAGAAATATTTAGTCTGACTTCATAGGTTTTTCCTATCACCAGTTTCTTAAATCGGACATTTGGCACCAGAAAACTCTCTTTGAGCGAATTCTCACCAATACCCATGTAATTTACATTGTTTACATAACCATGGAATTCCGTATTACGAGCAGGTTTCATGCATCACGGATTCCTCTAACATGCACTTCTGAGTTGTGAACATGCGCATGACTGATGTTTCAACCACCAAACCAGTTACCTTTGCATCTTGAAATATTTACTTTGACTTTGTAGCTTCTTCCTATCACCAGTTTCAATACTCACACTTTGATCCCACAAAAACCCTCTTGGAGCGAATACTTCCCTAGAGATATGTAAGTTGAATAGATTCCATCTACATGATATTCCGTGTTCCGTACATGCTACATACATGACGGATTCGACAAATATACATTCCTGAGTTGAGGTCATCTGGATTACTAATCTTTCCTCCTCTATAAAAGTAATATTTTCATCTAGACACGTGTGCACATTTTCACAAGCTTTCCCTAACACCAGGTTCGAATTAGTGCTTTTTTCACAGAAACATAGTTTTCAGCGATTTCCACCTAACAGATATGTAATTTACATGTATTCCAACAACATGGCATTCCGGGTTCCGTACATGCTACATGTATGACGGATTTGGCAATCATGCGTTTCTGACTTGTGAGCATGAGGATTACAGACCTTTCAAACTTCGAACAAGGCGTATAAAAATTTAGAAATATTTACTCTGACTTCATAGGTTTTTCCTATCACCAGGTTCTAAAATCGGATATTTGGCACCAGAAAACACTCTTTGAGCGAATTCTCACCAATACAGATGTAAATTAAATTGTTTACATAACCATGGAATTCCGTATTACGAGCATGTTTCATGCATCACGGATTCCTCAAACATGCACTTCTGAGTTGTGAACATGCGCATGACTGATGTTTCAAACACCAAACAATTTACCTATGCATCCTGATATATTTACTTTGACTTTGTAGCTTCTTCCTATCACCAGTTTCAATACTCACACTTTGATCCCACAAAAACCCTCTTGGAGCGAATTCGTCCCTAGAGATATCTAAGTTGAATAGATTCCATCTACATGATATTCCGTGTTCCGTACATGCTACATACATGACGGATTCGACAAATATACATTCCTGAGTTGAGGTCATCTGGATTACTAATCTGTCCTCCTCTATAAAAATAGTATTTTCATCTAGACACGTGTGCACATTTTCACAAGCTTTCCCTAACACCAGGTTCGAATTAGTGCTTTTTTCACAGAAACATAGTTTTCAGCGATTTCCACCTAACAGATATATAATTTACATGTATTCCAACAACATGGCATTCCGGGTTCTGTACATGCTACATGTATGACGGATTTGGCAATCATGCGTTTCTGAATTGTGAGCATGTGGATTACAGACCTTTCAACCTCCGAACAAGGCGTATATAAATTTAGAAATATTTACTCTGACTTCATAGGTTTTTCCTATCACCAGGTTCTAAAATCGGACATTTGGCACCAGAAAACACTCTTTGAGCGAATTCTCACCAATACCCATGAAATTTACATTGTTTACATAACCATGGAATTCCGTATTACGAGCAGGTTTCATGCATCACGGATTCCTCAAACATGCACTTCTGAGTTGTGAACATGCGCATGACTGATATTTCAACCACCAAACAAGTTACCTATGCACTCTGAATTATTTACTTTGACTTTGTAGCTTCTTCCTATCACCAGTTTCAATACTCACACTTTGATCCCACAAAAACCCTCTTGGAGCCAATTCTTCCCTAGAGATATGTAAGTTGAATAGATTCCATCTACATGATATTCCGTGTTCCGTACATGCTACATACATGACGGATTCGACAAATATACATTCCTGAGTTGAGGTCATCTGGATTACTAATCTGTCCTCCTCTATAAAAGTAATATTTTCATCTAGACACGTCTGCACATTTTCACAAGCTTTCCCTAACACCAGGTTCGAATTCGTGCTTTTTTCACAGAAACATAGTTTTCAGCGATTTCCACCTAACAGATATGTAATTTACATGTATTCCAACAACATGGCATTCCGGGTTCCGTACATGCTACATGTATGACGGATTTGGCAATCATGCGTTTCTGACTTGTGAGCATGTGGATTACAGACCTTTCAACCTCCGAACAAGGCGTATATAAATTTAGAAATATTTACTCTGACTTCATAGGTTTTTCCTATCACCAGGTTCTAAAATCGGACATTTGGCACCAGAAAACACTCTTTGAACGAATTCTCAACAATACCCATGTAATTTACATTGTTTAAATAACCATGGAATTCCGTATTACGAGCAGGTTTCATGCATCACGGATTCCTCAAACATGCACTTCTGAGTTGTGAACATTCGCATGACTGATGTTTCAAACACCAAACAAGTTACCTATGCACTCTGAAATATTTACTTTGACTTTGTAGCTTCTTCCTATCACCAGTTTCAATACTCACACTTTGATCCCACAAAAACCCTCTTGGAGCGAATTCTTCCCTAGAGATATGTAAGTTGAATAGATTCCATCTGCATGATATTCCGTGTTCCGTACATGCTACATACATGACGGATTCGACAAATATACATTCCTGAGTTGAGGTCATCTGGATTACTAATCTGTCCTCCTCTATAAAAGTAATATTTTCATCTAGACACGTGTGCACATTTTCACAAGCTTTCCCTAACACCAGGTTCGAATTCGTGCTTTTTTCACAGAAACATAGTTTTCAGCGATTTCCACCTAACAGATATATAATTTACATGTATTCCAACAACATGGCATTCCGGGTTCCGTACATGCTACATGTATGACGGATTTGGCAATCATGCGTTTCTGACTTGTGAGCATGTGGATTACAGACCTTTCAACCTCCGAACAAGGCGTATATAAATTTAGAAATATTTACTCTGACTTCATAGGTTTTTCCTATCACCAGGTTCTAAAATCGGACATTTGGCACCGGAAAACACTCTTTGAGCGAATTCTCACCAATACCCATGTAATTTACTTTGTTTACATAACCATGGAATTCCGTATTACGAGCATGTTTCATGCATCACGGATTCCTCTAACATGCACTTCTGAGTTGTGAACATGCGCATGACTTATTTTTCAAACACCAAACATGTTACTTATGCTTTCTGAAATATTTACTTTGACTTTGTAGCTTCTTCCTATCACCAGTTTCAATACTCACACTTTGATCCCACAAAAACCCTCTTGGAGCGAATTCTTCCCTAGAGATATGTAAGTTGAATAGATTCCATCTACATGATATTCCGTGTTCCGTACATGCTACATACATGACGGATTCGACAAATATACATTCCTGAGTTGAGGTCATCTGGATTACTAATCTTTCCTCCTCTACAAAAGGAATATTTTCATCTAGACACGTGTGCACATTTTCACAAGCTTTCCCTAACACTAGGTTCGAATTCGTGCTTTTTTCACAGAAACATAGTTTTCAGCGATTTCCACCTAACAGATATATAATTTAAATGTATTCCAACAATATGGCATTCCGGGTTCCGTACATGCTACATGTATGACGGATTTGGCAATCATGCGTTTCTGACTTGTGAGCATGTGGATTACAGACCTTTCAACCTCCGAACAAGGCGTATATAAATTTAGAAATATTTACTCTGACTTCATAGGTTTTTCCTATCACCAGGTTTTAAAATCGGACATTTGGCACCAGAAAACACTCTTTGAGCGAATTCTCACCAATACCCATGTAATTTACATTGTTTACATAACCATGGAATTCCGTAGTACGAGCATGTTTCATGCATCACGGATTCCTCTAACATGCACTTCTGAGTTGTGAACATGCGCATGACTGATGTTTCAACCACCAAACAAGTTACCTATGCACTCTGAAATATTTACTTTGACTTTGTAGCTTCTTCCTATCACCAGTTTCAATACTCACACTTTGATCCCACAAAAACCCTCTTGGAGCGAATTCTTCCCTAGAGATATGTAAGTTGAATAGATTCCATCTACATGATATTCCGTGTTCCGTACATGCTACATACATGACGGACTCGACAAATATACATTCCTGAGTTGAGGTCATCTGGATTACTAATCTGTCCTCCTCTATAAAAATAGTATTTTCATCTAGACACGTGTGCACATTTTCACAAGCTTTCCCTAACACCAGGTTCGAATTCGTGCTTTTTTCACAGAAACATAGTTTTCAGCGATTTCCACCTAACAGATATATAATTTACATGTATTCCAACAACATGGCATTCCGGGTTCCGTACATGCTACATGTATGACGGATTTGGCAATCATGCGTTTCTGACTTGTGAGCATGTGGATTACAGACCTTTCAACCTCCGAACAAGGCGTATATAAATTTAGAAATATTTACTCTGACTTCATAGGTTTTTCCTATCACCAGGTTTTAAAATCGGACATTTGGCACCAGAAAACACTCTTTGAGCGAATTCTCACCAATACCCATGTAATTTACATTGTTTACATAACCATGGAATTCCGTATTACGAGCATGTTTCATGCATCACGGATTCCTCAAACATGCACTTCTGAGTTGTGAACATGCGCATGACTGATGTTTCAACCACCAAACAAGTTACCTATGCACTCTGAAATATTTACTTTGACTTTGAGGCTTCTTCCTATCACCAGTTTCAATACTCACACTTTGATCCCACAAAAACCCTCTTGGAGCGAATTCTTCCCTAGAGATATGTAAGTTGAATAGATTCCATCTACATGATATTCCGTGTTCCGTACATGCTACATACATGACGGATTCGACAAATATACATTCCTGAGTTGAGGTCATCTGGATTACTAATCTTTCCTCCTCTATAAAAGGAATATTTTCATCTAGACACGTGTGCACATTTTCACAAGCTTTCCCTAACACCAGGTTCGAATTAGTGCTTTTTTCACAGAAACATTGTTTTCAGCGATTTCCACCTAAGAGATATGTAATTTACATGTATTCCAACAAAATGGCATTCCGGGTTCCGTACATACTACATGTATGACGGATTTGGCAATCATGCGTTTCTGACTTGTGAGCATGTGGATTACAGTCCTTTCAAACTCCGAACAAGGCGTATATAAATTTAGAAATATTTACTCTGACTTCATAGGTTTTTCCTATCACCAGGTTCTAAAATCGGACATTTGGCACCAGAAAACACTCTTTGAGCGAATTCTCACCAATACCCATGTAATTTACATTGTTTACATAACCATGGAATTCCGTAGTACGAGCATGTTTCATGCATCACGGATTCCTCAAACATGCACTTCTGAGTTGTGAACATGCGCATGACTGATGTTTCAACCACCAAACAAGTTACCTATTCATTCTTAAATATTTACTTTGACTTTGTAGCTTCTTCCTATCACCAGTTTAAATACTCACACTTTGATCCCACAAAAACCCTCTTGGAGCGAATTATTCCCTAGAGATATGTAAGTTGAATAGGTTCCATCTACATGATATCCCGTGTTCCGTACATGCTACATACATGACGGATTCGACAAATATACCTTCCTGAGTTGAGGTCATCTGGATTACTAATCTTTCCTCCTCTATAAAAGTAATATTTTCATCTAGACACGTGTGCACATTTTCACAAGCTTTCCCTAACACCAGGTTCGAATTAGTGCTTTTTTCACAGAAACATAGTTTTCAGCGATTTCCACCTAACAGATATGTAATTTACATGTATTCCAACAACATGGCATTCCGGGTTCCGTACATGCTACATGTATGACGGATTTGGCAATCATGCGTTTCTGACTTGTGAGCATGTGGATTACAGACCTTTCAACCTCCGAACAAGGCGTATATAAATTTAGAAATATTTACTCTGACTTCATAGATTTTTCCTATCACCAGGTTCTAAAATCGGACATTTGGCACCAGAAAACACTCTTTGAGCGAATTCTCACCAATACCCATGTAATTTACATTGTTTACATAACCATGGAATTCCGTATTACGAGCATGTTTCATGCATCATGGATTCCTCAAACATGCACTTCTGAGTTGTGAACATGCGCATGACTGATGTTTCAACCACCAAACAAGTTACCTATGCATTCTGAAAGATTTACTTTGACTTTGTTGCTTCTACCTTTCACCAGTTTCAATACTCAAACTTTGATCCCACAAAAACCATCTTGGAGCGAATTCTTCCCTAGAGATATGTAAGTTGAATAGATTCCATCTACATGATATTCCGTGTTCCGTACATGCTACATACATGATGGATTCGACAAATATACATTCCTGAGTTGAGGTCATCTGGATTACTAATCTTTCCTCCTCTATAAAAGTAATATTTTCGTCTAGACACGTGTGCACATTTTCACAAGCTTTCCCTAACACCAGGTTCGAATTAGTGCTTTTTTCACAGAAACATATTTTTCAGCGATTTCCACCTAATAGATATGTAATTTACATGTATTCCAACAACATGGCATTCCGGGTTCCGTACATGCTACATGTATGATGGATTTGGCAATCATGCGTTTCTGACTTGTGAGCATGTGGATTACAGACCTTTCAACCTCCGAACAAGGCGTATATTAATTTAGAAATATTTACTCTGATTTCATAGGTTTTTCCTATCACCAGGTTCTAAAATCGGACATTTGGCACCAGAAAACACTCTTTGAGCGAATTCTCACCAATACCCATGTAATTTACATTGTTTACATAACCATGGAATTCCGTATTGCGAGCATGTTTCATGCATCACGGATTCCTCAAACATGCACTTCTGAGTTGTGAACATGCGCATGACTGATGTTTCAACCACCAAACAAGTTACCTATGCATCCTGAAATATTTACTTTGACTTTGTAGCTTCTTCCTATCACCAGTTTCAATACTCACACTTTGATCCCACAAAAACACTCTTGGAGCGAATACTTCCCTAGAGATATGTAAGTTGAATAGATTCCATCTACATGATATTCCGTGTTCCGTACATGCTACATACATGACGGATTATACAAATATACATTCCTGAGTTGAGGTCATCTGGATTACTAATCTTTCCTCCTCTATAAAAGCAATATTTTCATCTAGACACGTGTGCACATTTTCACAAGCTTTCCCTAACACCAGGTTCGAATTCGTGCTTTTTTCACAGAATCATAATTTTCAGCGATTTCCACCTAACAGATATATAATTTACATGTATTCCAACAACATGGCATTCCGGGTTCCGTACATGCTACATGTATGACGGATTTGGCAATCATGCGTTTCTGACTTGTGAGCATGTGGATTACAGACCTTTCAACCTCCGAACATGGCGTATATAAATTTAGAAATATTTACTCTGACTTCATAGGTTTTTCCTATCACCAGGTTCTAAAATCGGACATTTGGCACCAGAAAACAATCTTTGAGCGAATTCTCACCAATACCCATGTAATTTACATTGTTTACATAACCATGGAATTCCGTATTACGATCATGTTTCATGCATCACGGATTCCTCAAACATTCACTTCTGAGTTGTGAACATGCGCATGAGTGATGTTTCAACCACCAAACAAGTTACCTATGCACTCTGAAATATTTACTTTGACTTTGTAGCTTCTACCTTTCACCAGTTTCAATACTCAAACTTTGATCCCACAAAAACCCTCTTGGAGAGAATTCTTCCCTAGAGATTTGTATGTTGAATAGATTCCATCTGCATGATATTCCGTGTTCCGTACATGCTACATACATGACGGATTCGACAAATATACCTTCCTGAGTTGAGGTCATCTGGATTACAAATCTTTCCTCCTCTATAAAAGTAATATTTTCATCTAGATACGTGTGCACATTTTCACAAGCTATCCCTAACACCAGGTTCGAATTAGTGCTTTTTTCACAGAAACATAGTTTTCAGCGATTTTCACCTAACAGATATGTAATTTACATGTATTCGAACAACATGGCATTCCGCGTTCCTTACATGCTACATGTATGACGGATTTGGCAATCATGCGTTTCTGACTTGTGAGCATGTGGATTATAGACCTTTCAACCTCCGAACAGGGCGTATATAAATTTAGAAATATTGACTCTGACTTCATAGGTTTTTCCTATCACCAGTTTCTAAAATCGGACTTTTGGCACCAGAAAACACTCTTTGAGCGAATTCTCACCAATACCCATGTAATTTACATTGTTTACATAACCATGGAATTCCGTATTACGAGCAGGTTTCATGCATCACGGATTCCTCAAACATGCACTTCTGAGTTGTGAACATGCGCATGACTGATGTTTCAACCACCAAACAAGTTACCTATGCACTCTGAAATATTTACTTTGACTTTGTAGCTTCTTCCTATCACCAGTTTCAATACTCACACTTTGATCCCACAAAAACCCTCTTGGAGCGAATTCATCCCTAGAGATATGTAAGTTGAATAGATTCCATCTACATGATATCCCGTGTTCCGTACATGCTACATACATGACGGATTCGACAAATATACATTCCTGAGTTGAGGTCATCTGGATTACTAATCTTTCCTCCTCTATAAAAGGAATATTTTCATCTAGACACGTGTGCACATTTTCACAAGCTTTCCCTAACACCAGGTTCGAATTAGTGCTTTTTTCACAGAAACATTGTTTTCAGCGATTTCCACCTAAGAGATATGTAATTTACATGTATTCCAACAAAATGGCATTCCGGGTTCCGTACATGCTACATGTATGACGGATTTGGCAATCATGCATTTCTGACTTGTGAGCATGTGGATTACAGACCTTTCAAACTCCGAACAAGGCGTATATAAATTTAGAAATATTTACTCTGACTTCATAGGTTTTTCCTATCACCAGGTTCTAAAATCGGACTTTTGGCACCAGAAAACACTCTTTGAGCGAATTCTCACCAATACCCATGTAATTTACATTGTTTACATAACCATGGAATTCCGTATTACGAGCATGTTTCATGCATCACGGATTCCTCAAACATGCACTTCTGAGTTGTGAACATGCGCATGACTGATGTTTCAACCACCAAACAAGTTACCTATGCATTCTGAAATATTTACTTTGACTTTGTAGCTTCTTCCTATCACCAGTTTCAATACTCACACTTTGATCCCACAAAAACCCTCTTGGAGCGAATTCTTCCCTAGAGATATGTAAGTTGAATAGATTCCATCTACATGATATTCCGTGTTCCGTACATGCTACATACATGACGGATTCGACAAATATACCTTCCTGAGTTGAGGTCATCTGGATTACTAATCTTTCCTCCTCTATAAAAGTAATATTTTCATCTAGACGCGTGTGCACATTTTCACAAGCTTTCCCTAACACCAGGTTCGAATTTGTGCTTTTTTCACAGAAACATAGTTTTCAGCGATTTCCACCTAACAGATATATAATTTACATGTATTCCAACAACATGGCATTCCTGGTTCCGTACATGATACATGTATGACGGATTTGGCAATCATGCGTTTCTGACTTGTGAGCATGTGGATTACAGACCTTTCAACCTCCGAACAAGGCGTATATAAATTTAGAAATATTTACTCTGACTTCATAGGTTTTTCCTATCACCAGTTTCTAAAATCGGACTTTTGGCACCAGAAAACACTCTTTGAGCGAATTCTCACCAATACCCATGTAATTTACATTGTTTACATAACCATGGAATTCCGTATTACGAGCATGTTTCATGCATCACGGATTCCTCAAACATGCACTTCTGAGTTGTGAACATGCGCATGACTGATGTTTCAACCACCAAACAAGTTACCTATGCACTCTGAAATATTTACTTTGACTTTGTAGCTTCTTCCTATCACCAGTTTCAATACTCACACTTTGATCCCACAAAAACCCTCTTGGAGCGAATTCTTCCCTAGAGATATGTAAGTTGAATAGATTCCATCTACATGATATTCCGTGTTCCGTACATGCTACATACATGACGGATTCGACAAATATACATTCCTGAGTTGAGGTCATCTGGATTACTAATCTTTCCTCCTCTATAAAAGTAATATTTTCATCTAGACACGTGTGCACATTTTCACAAGCTTTCCCTAACACCAGGTTCGAATTAGTGCTTTTTTCACAGAAACATAGTTTTCAGCGATTTCCACCTAACAGATATGTAATTTATATGTATTCCAACAACATGGCATTCCGGGTTCCGTACATGCTACATGTTTGACGGATTTGGCAATCATGCGTTTCTGACTTGTGAGCATGTGGATTACAGACCTTTCAACCTCCGAACAAGGCGTATATAAATTTAGAAATATTTACTCTGACTTCATAGGATTTTCCTATCACCAGGTTCTAAAATCGGACATTTGGCACCAGAAAACACTCTTTGAGCGAATTCTCACCAATACCCATGTAATTTACATTGTTTACATAACCATGGAATTCCGTACTACGAGCATGTTTCATGCATCACGGATTCCTCAAACATGCACTTCTGAGTTGTGAACATGCGCATGACTGATTTTTCAACCACCAAACAAGTTACCTATGCATTCTGAAATATTTACTTTGACTTTGTAGCTTCTTCCTATCACCAGTTTAAATACTCACACTTTGATCCCACAAAAACCCTCTTGGAGCGAATTCTTCCCTAGAGATATGTAAGTTGAATAGGTTCCATCTACATGATATTCCGTGTTCCGTACATGCTACATACATGACGGATTCGACAAATATACATTCCTGAGTTGAGGTCATCTGGATTACTAATCTTTCCTCCTCTATAAAAGTAATATTTTCATCTAGACACGTGTGCACATTTTCACAAGCTTTCCCTAACACCAGGTTCGAATTAGTGCTTTTTTCACAGAAACATAGTTTTCAGAGATTTCCACCTAACAGATATGTAATTTATATGTATTCCAACAACATGGCATTCCGGGTTCCGTACATGCTACATGTATGACGGATTTGGCAATCATGCGTTTCTGACTTGTGAGCATGTGGATTACAGACCTTTAAACCTCCGAACAAGGCGTATATAAATTTAGAAATATTTATCTGACTTCATAGGTTTTTCCTATCACCAGGTTCTAAAATCGGACATTTGGCACCAGAAAACACTCTTTGAGCGAATTCTCAACAATACCCATGTAATTTACATTGTTTACATAACCATGGAATTCCGTATTACGAGCATGTTTCCTGCATCACGGATAACTCAACATGCACTTCTGAGTTGTGAACATGCGCATGACTGATGTTTCAACCACCAAACAAGTTACCTATGCATTCTGAGATATTTACTATGACTTTGTAGCTTCTTCCTATCACCAGTTTCAATACTCACACTTTGATCCCACAAAAACCCTCTTGGAGCGAATACTTCCCTAGAGATATGTAAGTTGAATAGATTCCATCTACATGATATTCCGTGTTCCGTACATGCTACATACATGACGGATTCGACAAATATACCTTCCTGAGTTGAGGTCATCTGGATTACTAATCTTTCCTCCTCTATAAAAGTAATATTTTCATCTAGACACGTGTGCACATTCTCACAAGCTTTCCCTAACACCAGGTTCGAATTCGTGCTTTTTTCACAGAAACATAGTTTTCAGCGATTTCCACCTAATAGATATGTAATTTACATGTATTCCAACAACATGGCATTCCGGGTTCCGTACATGCTAAATGTATGACGGATTTGGCAATCATGCGTTTCTGACTTGTGAGCATGTGGATTACAGACCTTTCAACCTCCGAACAAGGCGTATATAAATTTAGAAATATTTACTCTGACTTCATAGGATTTTCCTATCACCAGGTTCTAAAATCGGACATTTGGCACCAGAAAACACTCTTTGAGCGAATTCTCACCAATACCCATGTAATTTACATTGTTTACATAACCATGGAATTCCGTACTACGAGCATGTTTCATGCATCACGGATTCCTCAAACATGCACTTCTGAGTTGTGAACATGCGCATGACTGATTTTTCAACCACCAAACAAGTTACCTATGCATTCTGAAATATTTACTTTGACTTTGTAGCTTCTTCCTATCACCAGTTTAAATACTCACACTTTGATCCCACAAAAACCCTCTTGGAGCGAATTCTTCCCTAGAGATATGTAAGTTGAATAGGTTCCATCTACATGATATTCCGTGTTCCGTACATGCTACATACATGACGGATTCGACAAATATACATTCCTGAGTTGAGGTCATCTGGATTACTAATCTTTCCTCCTCTATAAAAGTAATATTTTCATCTAGACACGTGTGCACATTTTCACAAGCTTTCCCTAACACCAGGTTCGAATTCGTGCTTTTTTCACAGAAACATAGTTTTCAGCGATTTCCACCTAACAGATATGTAATTTATATGTATTCCAACAACATGGCATTCCGGGTTCCGTACATGCTACATGTATGACGGATTTGGCAATCATGCGTTTCTGACTTGTGAGCATGTGGATTACAGACCTTTCAACCTCCGAACAAGGCGTATATAAATTTAGAAATATTTATCTGACTTCATAGGTTTTTCCTATCACCAGGTTCTAAAATCGGACATTTGGCACCAGAAAACACTCTTTGAGCGAATTCTCAACAATACCCATGTAATTTACATTGTTTACATAACCATGGAATTCCATATTACGAGCATGTTTCCTGCATCACGGATAACTCAACATGCACTTCTGAGTTGTGAACATGCGCATGACTGATGTTTGAACCACCAAACAAGTTACCTATGCATTCTGAAATATTTACTATGACTTTGTAGCTTCTTCCTATCACCAGTTTCAATACTCACACTTTGATCCCACAACAACCCTCTTGGAGCGAATACTTCCCTAGAGATATGTAAGTTGAATAGGTTCCATCTACATGATATTCCGTGTTCCGTACATGCTACATACATGACGGATTCGACAAATATACATTCCTGAGTTGAGGTCATCTGGATTACTAATCTTTCCTCCTCTATAAAAGTAATATTTTCATCTAGACACGTGTGCACATTTTCACAAGCTTTCCCTAACACCAGGTTCGAATTAGTGCTTTTTTCACAGAAACATAGTTTTCAGCGATTTCCACCTAACAGATATGTAATTTATATGTATTCCAACAACATGGCATTCCGGGTTCCGTACATGCTACATGTTTGACGGATTTGGCAATCATGCGTTTCTGACTTGTGAGCATGTGGATTACAGACCTTTCAACCTCCGAACAAGGCGTATATAAATTTAGAAATATTTATCTGACTTCATAGGTTTTTCCTATCACCAGGTTCTAAAATCGGACATTTGGCACCAGAAAAAACTCTTTGAGCGAATTCTCACCAATACCCATGTAATTTACATTGTTTACATAACCATGGAATTCCGTATTACGAGCATGTTTCATGCATCACGGATACCTCAACATGCACTTCTGAGTTGTGAACATGCGCATGACAGATGTTTCAACCACCAAACAAGTTTCCTATGCACTCTGAAATATTTACTTTGACTTTGTAGCTTCTTCCTATCACCAGTTTCAATACTCACACTTTGATCCCACAAAAAAACTTTTGGAGCGAATTCTTCCTTAGAGATATGTAAGTTGAGTAGATCCCATCTACATGATATTCCGTGTTCCGTACATGCTACATACATGACGGATTCGACAAATATACATTCCTGAGTTGAGGTCATCTGGATTACTAATCTTTCCTCCTCTATAAAAGGAATATTTTCATCTAGACACGTGTGCACATTTTCACAAGCTTTCCCTAACACCAGGTTCGAATTAGTGCTTTTTTCACAGAAACATAGTTTTCAGCGATTTCCACCTAACAGATATGTAATTTACATGTATTCCAACAACATGGCATTCCGGGTTCCGTACATGCTACATGTATGACGGATTTGGCAATCATGCGTTTCTGACTTGTGAGCATGTGGATTACAGACCTTTCAACCTCCGAACAAGGCGTATATAAATTTAGAAATATTTACTCTGACTTCATAGGTTTTTCCTATCACCAGGTTCTAAAATCGGACATTTGGCACCAGAAAACACTCTTTGAGCGAATTCTCACCAATACCCATGTAATTTACATTGTTTACATAACCATGGAATTCCGTATTACGAGCATGTTTCATGCATCACGGATACCTCAACATGCACTTCTGAGTTGTGAACATGCGCATGACTGATGTTTCAACCACCAAACAATTTACCTATGCATTCTGAGATATTTACTATGACTTTGTAGCTTCTTCCTATCACCAGTTTCAATACTCACACTTTGATCCCACAAAAACCCTCTTGGAGCGAATACTTCCCTAGAGATATGTAAGTTGAATAGATTCCATCTACATGATATTCCGTGTTCCGTACATGCTACATACATGACGGATTCGACAAATATACATTCCTGAGTTGAGGTCATCTGGATTACTAATCTTTCCTCCTCTATAAAAGTAATATTTTCATCTAGACACGTGTGCACATTCTCACAAGCTTTCCCTAACACCAGGTTCGAATTCGTGCTTTTTTCACAGAAACATAGTTTTCAGCGATTTCCACCTAATAGATATGTAATTTACATGTATTCAAACAACATGGCATTCCGGGTTCCGTACATGCTAAATGTATGACGGATTTGGCAATCATGCGTTTCTGACTTGTGAGCATGTGGATTACAGACCTTTCAACCTCCGAACAAGGCGTATATAAATTTAGAAATATTTACTCTGACTTCATAGGATTTTCCTATCACCAGGTTCTAAAATCGGACATTTGGCACCAGAAAACACTCTTTGAGCGAATTCTCACCAATACCCATGTAATTTACATTGTTTACATAACCATGGAATTCCGTACTACGAGCATGTTTCATGCATCACGGATTCCTCAAACATGCACTTCTGAGTTGTGAACATGCGCATGACTGATTTTTCAACCACCAAACAAGTTACCTATGCATTCTGAAATATTTACTTTGACTTTGTAGCTTCTTCCTATCACCAGTTTAAATACTCACACTTTGATCCCACAAAAACCCTCTTGGAGCGAATTCTTCCCTAGAGATATGTAAGTTGAATAGGTTCCATCTACATGATATTCCGTGTTCCGTACATGCTACATACATGACGGATTCGACAAATATACATTCCTGAGTTGAGGTCATCTGGATTACTAATCTTTCCTCCTCTATAAAAGTAATATTTTCATCTAGACACGTGTGCACATTTTCACAAGCTTTCCCTAACACCAGGTTCGAATTCGTGCTTTTTTCACAGAAACATAGTTTTCAGCGATTTCCACCTAATAGATATGTAATTTACTTGTATTCCAACAACATGGCATTCCGGGTTCCGTACATGCTAAATGTATGACGGATTTGGCAATCATGCGTTTCTGACTTGTGAGAATGTAGATTACAGACCTTTCAACTTCCGAAAAAGTCGTATATAAATTTAGAAATATTTACTCTGACTTCATAGGATTTTCCTATCACCAGGTTCTAAAATCGGACATTTGGCACCAGAAAACACTCTTTGAGCGAATTCTCACCAATACCCATGTAATTTACATTGTTTACATAACCATGGAATTCCGTATTACGAGCATGTTTCATGCATCACGGATTCCTCAAACATGCACTTCTGAGTTGTGAACATGCGCATGACTGATGTTTCAACCACCAAACAAATTACCTATGCACTCTGAAATATTTACTTTGACTTTGTAGCTTCTTCCTATCACCAGTTTCAATACTCACACTTTGATCCCACAAAAACCCTCTTGGAGCGAATTCTTCCCTAGAGATATGTAAGTTGAATTGATTCCATCTACATGATATTCCGTGTTCCGTACATGCTACATACATGACGGATTCGACAAATATACATTCCTGAGTTGAGGTCATCTGGATTACTAATCTTTCCTCCTCTATAAAAGGAATATTTTCATCTAGACACGTGTGCACATTTTCACAAGCTTTCCCTAACACCAGGTTCGAATTAGTGCTTTTTTCACAGAAACATTGTTTTCAGCGATTTCCACCTAAGAGATATGTAATTTACATGTATTCCAACAAAATGGCATTCCGGGTTCCGTACATGCTACATGTATGACGGATTTGGCAATCATGCGTTTCTCACTTGTGAGCATGTGGATTACATTCCTTTCAAGCTCCGAACAAGGCGTATATAAATTTAGAAATATTTACTCTGACTTCATAGGTTTTTCCTATCACCAGGTTCTAAAATCGGACATTTGGCACCAGAAAACCCTCTTTGAGCGAATTCTCACCAATACCCATGTAATTTACATTGTTTACATAACCATGGAATTCCGTATTACGAGCATGTTTCATGCATCACGGATTCCTCAAACATGCACTTCTGAGTTGTGAACATGCGCATGACTGATGTTTCAACCACCAAACAAGTTACCTATGCATTCTGAAATATTTACTTTGACTTTGTAGCTTCTTCCTATCACCAGTTTAAATACTCACACTTTGATCCCACAAAAACCCTCTTGGAGCGAATTCTTCCCTAGAGATATCTAAGTTGAATAGATTCCATCTACATGATATTCCGTGTTCCGTACATGCTACATACATGACGGATTCGACAAATATACATTCCTGAGTTGAGGTCATCTGGATTACTAATCTTTCCTAGTCTATAAAAGTAATATTTTCATCTAGACACGTGTGCACATTTTCACAAGCTTTCCCTAACACCAGGTTCGAATTACTGCTTTTTTCACAGAAACATAGTTTTCAGCGATTTCCACCTAACAGATATTTAATTTACATGTATTCCAACAACATGGCATTCCGGGTTCCGTTCATGCTACATGTTTGACGGATTTGGCAATCATGCGTTTCTGACTTGTGAGCATGTGGATTACAGACCTTTCAACCTCCAAACAAGGCGTATATAAATTTAGAAATATTTACTCTGACTTCATAGATTTTTCCTATCACCAGGTTCTAAAATCGGACATTTGGCACCAGAAAACACTCTTTGAGCGAATTCTCACCAATACCCATGTAATTTACATTGTTTACATAACCATGGAATTCCGTATTACGAGCATGTTTCATGCATCACGGATTCCTCTAACATGCACTTCTGAGTTGTTAACATGCGCATGACTGATGTTTCAACCACCAAACAAGTTACCTAAGCATCCTGAAATATTTACTTTGACTTTGTAGCTTCTTCCTATCACCAGTTTCAATACTCACACTTTGATCCCACAAAAACCCTCTTGGAGCGAATACTTCCCTAGAGATATGTAAGTTGTATAGATTCCATCTACATGATATTCCGTGTTCCGTACATGCTACATACATGACGGATTCGACAAATATACATTCCTGAGTTGAGGTCATCTGGATTACTAATCTTTCCTCCTCTATAAAAGCAATATTTTCATCTAGACACGTGTGCACATTTTCACAAGCTTTCCCTAACACAAGGTTCGAATTCGTGCTTTTTTCACAGAATCATAATTTTCAGCGATTTCCACCTAACAGATATATAATTTACATGTATTCCAACAACATGGCATTCCGGGTTCCTTACATGCTACATGTATGACGGATTTGGCAATCATGCGTTTCTGACTTGTGAGCATGTGGATTACAGACCTTTCAACTTCCGAACAAGGCGTATATAAATTTAGAAATATTTACTCTGACTTCATAGGTTTTTCCTATCACCAGGTTCTAAAATCGGACATTTGGCACCAGAAAACACTCTTTGAGCGAATTCTCACCAATACCCATGTAATTTACATTGTTTACATAACCATGGAATTCCGTATTACGAGCATGTTTCATGCATCACGGATTCCTCAAACATGCACTTCTGAGTTGTGAACATGCGCATGACTGATGTTTCAAACACCAAACAAGTTACATATGCATCCTGAAATATTTACTTTGACTTTGTAGCTTCTTCCCATCACCAGTTTCAATACACACACATTGATCCCACAAAAACCCTCTTGGAGCGAATTCTTCCCTAGAGATATGTAAGTTGAATAGAGTCCATCTACATGATATTCCGTGTTCCGTACATGCTACATATATGATGGATTCGACAAATATACATTCCTGAGTTGAGGTCATCTGGATTACTAATCTTTCCTCCTCTATAAATGTAATATTTTCATCTAGACACGTGTGCACATTTTCACAAGCTTTCCCTAACACCAGGTTCGAATTCGTGCTTTTTTCACAGAAATATCGTTTTCAGCGATTTCCACCTAACAGATATATAATTTACATGTATTCCAAAAACATGGCATTCAGGGTTCCGTACATGCTACATGTATGACGGATTTGGCAATCATGCGTTTCTGACTTGTGAGCATGTGGATTACAGACCTTTCAACCTCCGAACAAGGCGTATATAAATTTAGAAATATTTAGTATGTCTTCATAGGTTTTTCCTATCACCAGGTTCTAAAATCGGACATTTGGCACCAGAAAACACTCTTTGAGCGAATTCTCACCAATACCCATGTAATTTACATTGTTTATATAACCGGGGAATTCCGTATTACGAGCATGTTTCATGCATCAATGATTCCTCAAACATGCACTTCTGAGTTGTGAACATGCGCATGACTGATGTTTCAATAACCAAACAAATTACCTATGCACTCTGAAATATTTACTTTGACTTTGTAGCTTCTTCCTATCACCAGTTTCAATACTCACACTTTGATCCCACAAAAACCCACTTGGAGCGAATTCTTCCCTAGAGATATGTAAGTTGAATAGATTCCATCTACATGATATTCCGTGTTCCGTACATGCTACATACATGACGGATTCGACAAATATACATTCCTGAGTTGAGGTCATCTGGATTACTAATCTTTCCTCCTCTATAAAAGGAATAGTTTCATCTAGACACGTGTGCACATTTTCACAAGCTTTCCCTAACACCAGGTTCGAATTACTGCTTTTTTCACAGAAACATAGTTTTCAGCGATTTCCACCTAACAGATATGTAATTTACATGTATTCCAACAACATGGCATTCCGGGTTCCGTACATGCTTCATGTATGACGGATTTCGCAATCATGCGTTTCTGACTTGTGAGCATGTGGATTACAGACCTTTCAACCTCCGAACAAGGCGTATATAAATTTAGAAATATTTATTCTGACTTCATAGGTTTTTCCTATCACCAGGTTCTAAAATCGGACATTTGGCACCAGAAAACACTCTTTGAGCGAATTCTCATCAATACCCATGTAATTTACATTGTTTACATAACCATGGAATTCCGTATTACGAGCATGTTTCATGCATCACGGATTCCTCAAACATGCACTTGTGAGTTGTGAACATGCGCATGACTGATGTTTCAAACACCAAACAAGTTACCTATGCATTCTGAAATATTTACTTTGACTTTGTAGCTTCTTCCTATCACCAGTTTCAATACTCACACTTGGATCCCACAAAAACCCTCTTGGAGCGAATACTTCCCTAGAGATATGTAAGTTGATTAGATTCCATCTGCATGATATTCCGTGTTCCGTACATGCTACATACATGACGGATTCGACAAATATACATTCCTGAGTTGAGGTCATCTGGATTACTAATCTTTCCTCCTCTATAAAAGTAATATTTTCATCTAGACACGTGTGCACTTTTTCACAAGCTTTCCCTAACACCAGGTTCGAATTAGTGCTTTTTTCACAGAAACATAGTTTTCAGCGATTTCCACCTAACAGATATGTAATTTACATGTATTCCAACAACATGGCATTCCGGGTTCCGTACATGCTACATGTATGACGGATTTGGCAATCATGCGTTTCTGACTTGTGAGCATGTGGATTACAGACCTTTCAACCTCCGAACAAGGCGTATATAAATTTAGAAATATCTACTCTGACTTCATAGGTTTTTCCTATCACCAGGTTCTATAATCGGACTTTTGGCACCAGAAAACACTCTTTGAGCGAATTCTCACCAATACCCATGTAATTTACATTGTTTAAATAACCATGGAATTCCGTATTACGAGCAGGTTTCATGCATCACGGATTCCTCAAACATGAACTTCTGAGTTGTGAACATGCGCATGACTGATGTTTCAACCACCAAACAATTTACTTATGCACTCTGAAATATTTACTTTGACTTTGTAGCTTCTTCCTATCACCAGTTTCAATACTCACACTTTGATCCCACAAAAACCCTCTTGGAGCGAATTCTTCCCTAGAGATATGTAAGTTGAATAGATTCCATCTACATGATATTCCGTGTTCCGTACATGCTACATACATGACGGATTCGACAAATATACATTCCTGAGTTGAGGTCATCTGGATTACTAATCTTTCCTCCTCTATAAAAGCAATATTTTCATCTAGACACGTGTGCACATTTTCACAAGCTTTCCCTAACACCAGGTTCGAATTCGTGCTTTTTTCACAGAAACATAGTTTTCAGCGATTTCCACCTAACAGATATGTACTTTACATGTATTCCAACAACATGGCATTCCGGGTTCCGTACATGCTACATGTATGACGGATTTGGCAATCATGCGTTTCTGACTTGTGAGCATGTGGATTACAGACCTTTCAACCTCCGAACAAGGCGTATATAAATTTAGAAATATTTACTCTGACTTCATAGGTTTTTCCTATCACCAGGTTCTAAAATCGGACATTTGGCACAAGAAAACACTCTTTGAGCGAATTCTCACCAATACCTATGTAATTTACATTGTTTACATAACCATGGAATTCCGTATTACGAGCATGTTTCATGCATCACGGATTCCTCAAACATGCACTTGTGAGTTGTGAACATGCGCATGACTGATGTTTCAAACACCAAACAAGTTACCTATGTATTCTGAAATATTTACTTTGACTTTGTAACTTCTTCCTATCACCAGTTTCAATACTCACACTTGGATCCCACAAAAACCCTCTTGGAGCGAATACTTCCCTAGAGATATGTAAGTTGATTAGATTCCATCTGCATGATATTCCGTGTTCCGTACATGCTACATACATGACGGATTCGACAAATATACATTCCTGAGTTGAGGTCATCTGGATTACTAATCTTTCCTCCTCTATAAAAGTAATATTTTCATCTAGACACGTGTGCACTTTTTCACAAGCTTTCCCTAACACCAGGTTCGAATTAGTGCTTTTTTCACAGAATCATAGTTTTCAGCGATTTCCACCTAACAGATATGTAATTTACATGTATTCCAACAACATGGCATTCCGGGTTCCGTACATGCTACATGTATGACGGATTTGGCAATCATGCGTTTCTGACTTGTGAGCATGTGGATTACAGACCTTTCAACCTCCGAACAAGGCGTATATAAATTTAGAAATATCTACTCTGACTTCATAGGTTTTTCCTATCACCAGGTTCTAAAATCGGACATTTGGCACCAGAAAACACTCTTTGAGCGAATTCTCACCAATACCCATGTAATTTACATTGTTTAAATAACCATGGAATTCCGTATTACGAGCAGGTTTCATGCATCACGGATTCCTCAAACATGCACTTCTGAGTTGTGAACATGCGCATGACTGATGTTTCAACCACCAAACAATTTACCTATGCACTCTGAAATATTTACTTTGACTTTGTAGCTTCTTCCTATCACCAGTTTCAATACTCACACTTTGATCCCACAAAAACCCTCTTGGAGCGAATTCTTCCCTACAGATATGTAAGTTGAATAGATTCCATCTACATGATATTCCGTGTTCCGTACATGCTACATACATGACGGATTCGACAAATATACATTCCTGAGTTGAGGTCATCTGGATTACTAATCTTTCCTCCTCTATAAAAGGAATATTTTCATCTAGACACGTGTGCACATTTTCACAAGCTTTCCCTAACACCAGGTTCGAATTCGTGCTTTTTTCACAGAAACATAGTTTTCAGCGATTTCCACCTAACAGATATGTACTTTACATGTATTCCAACAACATGGCATTCCGGGTTCCGTACATGCTACATGTATGACGGATTGGGCAATCATGCGTTTCTGACTTGTGAGCATGTGGATTACAGACCTTTCAACCTCCGAACAAGGCGTATATAAATTTAGAAATATTTACTCTGACTTCATAGGTTTTTCCTATCACCAGGTTCTAAAATCGGACATTTGGCACCAGAAAACACTCTTTGAGCGAATTCTCACCAATACCCATGTAATTTACATTGTTTACATAACCATGGAATTCCGTATTACGAGCATGTTTCATGCATCACGGATTCCTCAAACATGCACTTGTGAGTTGTGAACATGCGCATGACTGATGTTTCAAACACCAAACAAGTTACCTATGCATTCTGAAATATTTACTTTGACTTTGTAACTTCTTCCTATCACCAGTTTCAATACTCACACTTGGATCCCACAAAAACCCTCTTGGAGCGAATAATTCCCTAGAGATATGTAAGTTGATTAGATTCCATCTGCATGATATTCCGTGTTCCGTACATGCTACATACATGACGGATTCGACAAATATACATTCCTGAGTTGAGGTCATCTGGATTACTAATCTTTCCTCCTCTATAAAAGTAATATTTTCATCTAGACACGTGTGCACTTTTTCACAAGCTTTCCCTAACACCAGGTTCGAATTAGTGCTTTTTTCACAGAATCATAGTTTTCAGCGATTTCCACCTAACAGATATGTAATTTACATGTATTCCAACAACATGGCATTCCGGGTTCCGTACATGCTACATGTATGACGGATTTGGCAATCATGCGTTTCTGACTTGTGAGCATGTGGATTACAGACCTTTCAACCTCCGAACAAGGCGTAAATAAATTTAGAAATATCTACTCTGACTTCATAGGTTTTTCCTATCACCAGGTTCTAAAATCGGACATTTGGCACCAGAAAACACTCTTTGAGCGAATTCTCACCAATACCCATGTAATTTACATTGTTTAAATAACCATGGAATTCCGTATTACGAGCAGGTTTCATGCATCACGGATTCCTCAAACATGCACTTCTGAGTTGTGAACATGCGCATGACTGATGTTTCAACCACCAAACAAGTTACCTATGCACTCTGAAATATTTACTTTTACTTTGTAGCTTCTTCCTATCACCAGTTTCAATACTCACACTTTGATCCCACAAAAAACTTCTTGGAGCGAATTCTTCCCTAGAGATATGTAAGTTGAATAGATTCCATCTACATGATATTCCGTGTTCCGTACATGCTACATACATGACGGATTCGACAAATATACATTCCTGAGTTGAGGTCATCTGGATTACTAATCTGTCCTCCTCTATAAAAGGAATATTTTCATCTAGACACGTGTGCACATTTTCACAAGCTTTCCCTAACAGCAGGTTCGAATTCGTGCTTTTTTCACAGTAATATAGTTTTCAGCGATTTCCACCTAAGAGATATGTAATTTACATGTATTCCAACAACATGGCATTCTGGGTTCCATACATGCTACATGTATGTCGGATTTGGAAATCATGCATTTCTGACTTGTGAGCATGTGGATTACAGTCCTTTCAACCTCCGAACAAGGCGTATATACATTTAGAAATATTTAGTCTGACTTCATAGGTTTTTCCTATCACCAGTTTCTAAAATCGGACATTTGGCACCAGAAAACTCTCTTTGAGCGAATTCTCACCAATACCCATGTAATTTACATTGTTTACATAACCATGGAATTCCGTATTATGAGCATGTTTCATGCATCACGGATTCCTCAAACATGCACTTCTGAGTTGTGAACATGCGCATGACTGATGTTTCAAACACCAAACAATTTACCTATGCACTCTGAAATATTTATTTTGACTTTGTAGCTTCTTCCTATCACCAGTTTCAATACTCACACTTTGATCCCACAAAAACCCTCTTGGAGCGAATTCTTCCCTAGAGATATGTAAGTTGAATAGATTCCATCTACATGATATTCCGTGTTCCGTACATGCTACATACATGACGGATTCGACAAATATACATTCCTGAGTTGAGGTCATCTGGATTACTAATCTTTCCTCCTCTATAAAAGGAATAGTTTCATCTAGACACGTGTGCACATTTTCACAAGCTTTCCCTAACACCAGGTTCGAATTCGTGCTTTTTTCACAGAAACATAGTTTTCAGCGATTTCCACCTAACAGATATGTACTTTACATGTATTCCAACAACATGGCATTCCGGGTTCCGTACATGCTACATGTATGACGGATTTGGCAATCATGCGTTTCTGACTTGTGAGCATGTGGATTACAGACCTTTCAACCTCCGAACAAGGCGTATATAAATTTAGAAATATTTACTCTGACTTCATAGGTTTTTCCTATCACCAGGTTCTAAAATCGGACATTTGGCACAAGAAAACACTCTTTGAGCGAATTCTCACCAATACCCATGTAATTTACATTGTTTACATAACCATGGAATTCCGTATTACGAGCATGTTTCATGCATCACGGATTCCTCAAACATGCACTTGTGAGTTGTGAACATGCGCATGACTGATGTTTCAAACACCAAACAAGTTACCTATGCATTCTGAAATATTTACTTTGACTTTGTAACTTCTTCCTATCACCAGTTTCAATACTCACACTTGGATCCCACAAAAACCCTCTTGGAGCGAATACTTCCCTAGAGATATGTAAGTTGATTAGATTCCATCTGCATGATATTCCGTGTTCCGTACATGCTACATACATGACGGATTCGACAAATATACATTCCTGAGTTGAGGTCATCTGGATTACTAATCTTTCCTCCTCTATAAAAGTAATATTTTCATCTAGACACGTGTGCACTTTTTCACAAGCTTTCCCTAACACCAGGTTCGAATTAGTGCTTTTTTCACAGAATCATAGTTTTCAGCGATTTCCACCTAACAGATATGTAATTTACATGTACTCCAACAACATGGCATTCCGGGTTCCGTACATGCTACATGTATGACGGATTTGGCAATCATGCGTTTCTGACTTGTGAGCATATGGATTACAGACCTTTCAAAGTCCGAACAAGGCGTATATAAATTTAGAAATATTTACTCTGACTTCATAGGTTTTTCCTATCACCAGGTTCTAAAATCGGACATTTGGCACCAGAAAACTCTCTTTGAGCGAATTCTCACCAATACACATGTAATTTACATTGTTTACATAACCATGGAATTCCGTATTACGAGCATGTTTCATGCATCAAGGATTCCTCTAACATGCACTTCTGAGTTGTGAACATGCGCATGACTGATGTTTCAACCACCAAACAAGTTACCTATGCACTCTGAAATATTTACTTTGACTTTGTAGCTTCTTCCTATCACCAGTTTCAATACTCACACTTTGATCCCACAAAAACCCTCTTGGAGCGAATTCTTCCCTAGAGATATGTAAGTTGAATAGATTCCATCTACATGATATTCCGTGTTCCGTACATGCTACATACATGACGGATTCGACAAATATACATTCCTGAGTTGAGGTCATCTGGATTACTAATCTTTCCTCCTCTATAAAAGGAATATTTTCATCTAGACACGTGTGCACATTTTCACAAGCTTTCCCTAACACCAGGTTCGAATTCGTGCTTTTTTCACAGAAACATAGTTTTCAGCGATATCCCCCTAATAGATATGTAATTTACATGTATTCCAACAACATGGCATTCCGGGTTCCGTACATGCTACATGTATGACGGATTTGGCAATCATGAGTTTCTGACTTGTGAGCATGTGGATTACAGACCTTTCAACCTCCGAACAAGGCGTATATAAATTTAGAATTATTTACTCTGACTTCATAGGTTTTTCCTTTCACCAGGTTCTAAAATCGGACATTTGGCACCAGAAAACACTCTTTGAGCGAATTCTCACCAATACCCATGTAATTTACATTGTTTACATAACCATGGAATTCCGTATTACGAGCATGTTTCATGCATCACGGATTCCTCAAACATGCACTTCTGAGTTGTGAACATGCGCATGACTGATGTTTCAACCACCAAACAAGTTACCTATGCACTCTGAAATATTTACTTTGACTTTGTAGCTTCTTCCTATCACCAGTTTCAATACTCACACTTTGATCCCACAAAAACCCTCTTGGAGCGAATTCTTCCCTAGAGATATGTAAGTTGAATAGATTCCATCTACATGATATTCCGTGTTCCGTACATGCTACATACATGACGGATTCGACAAATATACATTCCTGAGTTGAGGTCATCTGGATTACTAATCTTTCCTCCTCTATAAAAGTAATATTTTCATCTAGACACGTGTGCACATTTTCACAAGCTTTCCCTAACACCAGGTTCGAATTCGTGCTTTTTTCACAGAAATATAGTTTTCAGCGATTTCCACCTAACAGATATATAATTTACATGTATTCCAACAACATGGCATTCCGGGTTACGTACATGCTACATGTATGACGGATTTGGCAATCATGCGTTTCTGACTTGTGAGCATGTGGATTACAGACCTTTCAACCTCCGAACAAGGCGTATATAAATTTAGAAATATTTACTCTGACTTCATAGGTTTTTCCTATCACCAGTTTCTAAAATCGGACATTTGGCACCAGAAAACACTCTTTGAGCGAATTCTCACCAATACCCATGTAATTTACATTGTTTACATAACCATGGAATTCCGTATTACGAGCATGTTTCATGCATCAAGGATTCCTCAAACATGCACTTCTGAGTTGTGAACATGCGCATGACTGATGTTTCAACCACCAAACAAGTTACCTATGCACTCTGAAATATTTACTTTGACTTTGTAGCTTCTTCCTATCACCAGTTTCAATACTCACACTTTGATCCCACAAAAACCCTCATGGAGCGAATTCTTCCCTAGAGATATGTAAGTTGAATAGATTCCATCTACATGATATTCCGTGTTCCGTACATGCTACATACATGACGGATTCGACAAATATACATTCCTGAGTTGAGGTCATCTGGATTACTAATCTTTCCTCCTGTATAAAAGTAATATTTTCATCTAGACACGTGTGCACATTTTCACAAGCTTTCCCTAACACCAGGTTCGAATTCGTGCTTTTTTCACAGAAACATAGTTTTCAGCGATATCCCCCTAATAGATATGTAATTTACATGTATTCCAACAACATGGCATTCCGGGTTCCGTACATGCTACATGTATGACGGATTTGGCAATCATGAGTTTCTGACTTGTGCGCATGTGGATTACAGACCTTTCAACCTCCGAACAAGGCGTATATAAATTTAGAATTATTTACTCTGACTTCATAGGTTTTTCCTTTCACCAGGTTCTAAAATCGGACATTTGGCACCAGAAAACACTCTTTGAGCGAATTCTCACCAATACCCATGTAATTTACATTGTTTACATAACCATGGAATTCCGTATTACGAGCATGTTTCATGCATCACGGATTCCTCAAACATGCACTTCTGAGTTGTGAACATGCGCATGACTGATGTTTCAACCACCAAACAAGTTACCTATGCACTCTGAAATATTTACTTTGACTTTGTAGCTTCTTCCTATCACCAGTTTCAATACTCACACTTTGATCCCACAAAAACCCTCTTGGAGCGAATTCTTCCCTAGAGATATGTAAGTTCAATAGATTCCATCTACATGATATTCCGTGTTCCGTACATGCTACATACATGACGGATTCGACAAATATACATTCCTGAGTTGAGGTCATCTGGATTACTAATCTTTCCTCCTGTATAAAAGGAATATTTTCATCTAGACACGTGTGCACATTTTCACAATCTTTCCCTAACACCAGGTTCGAATTCGTGATTTTTTTCACAGAAATATAGTTTTCAGCGATTTCCACCTAATAGATATATAATTTACATGTATTCCAACAACATGGCATTCCGGGTTCCGTACATGCTACATGTATGACGGATTTGGCAATCATGCGTTTCTGACTTGTGAGCATGTGGATTACAGACCTTTCAACCTCCAAACAAGGCGTATATAAATTTAGAAATATTTACTCTGACTTCATAGGTTTTTCCTATCACCAGGTTCTAAAATCGGACATTTGGCACCAGAAAACCCTCTTTGAGCGAATTCTCACCAATACCCATGTAATTTACATTGTTTACATAACCATGGAATTCCGTATTACGAGCATGTTTCATGCATCAAGGATTCCTCAAACATGCACTTCTGAGTTGTGAACATGCGCATGACTGATGTTTCAACCACCAAACAAGTTACCTATGCACTCTGAAATATTTACTTTGACTTTGTAGCTTCTTCCTATCACCAGTTTCAATACTCACACTTTGATCCCACAAAAACCCTCTTGGAGCGAATTCTTCCCTAGAGATATGTAAGTTGAATAGATTCAATCTACATGATATTCCGTGTTCCGTACATGCTTCATACATGACGGATTCGACAAATATACATTCCTGAGTTGAGGTCATCTGGATTACTAATCTTTCCTCCTCTATAAAAGTAATATTTTCATCTAGACACGTGTGCACATTTTCACAAGCTTTCCCTAACACCAGGTTCGAATTCGTGCTTTTTTAACAGAAATATAGTTTTCAGCGATTTCCACCTAACAGATATATAATTTACATGTATTCCAACAACATGGCATTCCGGGTTCCGTACATGCTACATGTATGAAGGATTTGGCAATCATGCGTTTCTGACTTGTGAGTATGTGGATTACAGACCTTTCAACATCCGAACAAGGTGTATATAAATTTAGAAATATTTACTCTGACTTCATAGGTTTTTCCTATCACCAGGTTCTAAAATCGGACATTTGGCACCAGAAAACACTCTTTGAGCGAATTCTCACCAATACCCATGTAATTTACATTGTTTACATAACCATGGAATTCCGTATTACGAGCATGTTTCATGCAACAAGGATTCCTCAAACATGCACTTCTGAGTTGGAAACATGCGCATGACAGATGTTTCAACAACCAAACAAATTACCTATGCACTCTGAAATATTTACTTTGACTTTGTAGCTTCTTCCTATCACCAGTTTGAATACTCACACTTTGATCCCACGAAAACCCTCTTGGAGCGAATTCTTCCCTAGAGATATGTAAGTTGAATATATTCCATCTACATGGTATTTCGTGTTCCGTACATGCTATATACATGACGGATTCGACAAATATACATTCCTGAGTTGAGGTCATCTGGATTACTAATCTTTCCTCCTCTATAAAAGTAATATTTTCATCTAGACACGTGTGCACATTTTCACAAGCTTTCCCTAACACCAGGTTCGAATTCGTGCTTTTTTCACAGAAACATAGTTTTCAGCGATATCCCCCTAATAGATATGTAATTTACATGTATTCCAACAACATGGCATTCCGGGTTCCGTACATGCTACATGTATGACGGATTTGGCAATCATGAGTTTCTGACTTGTGAGCATGTGGATTACAGACCTTTCAAACTCCGAACAAGGCATATATAAATTTAGAAATATTTACTCTGACTTCATAGGTTTTTCCTAACCCCAGGTTCTTAAATCGGACTTTTGGCACCAGAAAACACTCTTTGAGCGAATTCTCACCAATACTCATGTAATTTACATTGTTTACATAACCATGGAATTCCGTATTACGAGCATGTTTCATGCATCAAGGATTCCTCTAACATGCACTTCTGAGTTGTGAACATGCGCATGACTGATGTTTCAACCACCAAACAAGTTACCTATGCACTCTGAAATATTTACTTTGACTTTGTAGCTTCTTCCTATCACCAGTTTCAATACTCACACTTTGATCCCACAAAAACCCTCTTGGAGCGAATTCTTCCCTAGAGATATGTAAGTTGAATAGATTCCATCTACATGATATTCCGTGTTCCGTACATGCTACATACATGACGGATTCGACAAATATACATTCCTGAGTTGAGGTCATCTGGATTACTAATCTTTCCTCCTCTATAAAAGTAATATTTTCATCTAGACACGTGTGCACATTTTCACAAGCTTTCCCTAACACCAGGTTCGAATTCGTGCTTTTTTCACAGAAATAAAGTTTTCAGCGATTTCCACCTAACAGATATATAATTTACATGTATTCCAACAACATGGCATTCCGGGTTCCGTACATGCTACATATATGACGGATTTGGCAATCATGCGTTTCTGACTTGTGAGCATGTGGATTACAGACCTTTCAACCTCCGAACAAGGCGTATATAAATTTAGAAATATTTACTCTGACTTCATAGGTTTTTCCTATCACCAGGTTCTAAAATCGGACATTTGGCACCAGAAAACTCTCTTTGAGCGAATTCTCACCAATACCCATGAAATTTACATTGTTTGCATAACCATGGAATTCCGTATTACGAGCATGTTTCATGCATCACGGATTCCTCAAACATGCACTTCTGAGTTGTGAACATGCGCATGACTGATGTTTCAACCACCAAACAAATTACCTATGCACTCTGAAATATTTACTTTGACTTTGTAGCTTCTTCCTATCACCAGTTTCAATACTCACACTTTGATCCCACAAAAACCCTCTTGGAGCGAATTCTTCCCTAGAGATATGTAAGTTGAATAGATTCCATCTACATGATATTCCGTGTTCCATACATGCTACATACATGACGGATTCGACAAATATACATTCCTGAGTTGAGGTCATCTGGATAACAAATCTTTCCTTCTCTATAAAAGTAATATTTAAATCTAGACACGTGTGCACATTTTCACAAGCTTTCCCTAACACCAGGTTCGAATTAGTGCTTTTTTCACAGAAACATAGTTTTCAGCCATTTCCACCTAACAGATATGTAATTTACATGTATTCCAACAACATGGCATTCTGGTTTCCGTACATGCTACATGTATGACGGATTTGGCAATCATGCGTTTCTGACTTGTGAGCATGTGGATTACAGTCCTTTCAAACTCCGAACAAGGCGTATATAAATTTAGAAATATTTACTCTGACTTCATATTTTTTTCCTATCACCAGTTTCTAAAATCGGACATTTGGCACCAGAAAACACTCTTTGAGCGAATTCTCACCAATACCCATGTAATTTACATTGTTTACATAACCATGGAATTCCGTATTACGAGCATGTTTCATGCATCACGGATTCCTCTAACATGCACTTCTGAGTTGTGAACATGCGCATGACTGATGTTTCAACCAGCAAACAAGTTATCTATGCATTCTCTAATATTTACTTTGACTTTGTAGCTTCTTCCTATCACCAGTTTCAATACTCACACTTTGATCCCACAAAAACCCTCTTGGAGCGAATTCTTCCCTAGAGATATGTAAGTTGAATAGATTCCATCTACATGATATTCCGTGTTCCGTACATGCTACATACATGACGGATTCGACAAATATACATTCCTGAGTTGAGGTCATCTGGATTACTAATTTTTCCTCCTCTATAAAAGGAATATTTTCATCTAGACACGTGTGCACATTTTCACAAGCTTTCCCTAACACCAGGTTCGAATTAGTGCTTTTTTCACAGAAACAGAGTTTTCAGCGATTTCCACCTAACAGATATGTAATTTACATGGATTCCAACAACATGGCATTCCGGGTTCCGTACATGCTACATGTATGACGGATTTGGCAATCATGCGTTTCTGACTTGTGAGCATGTGGATTACAGACCTTTCAACCTCCGAACAAGGCGTATATAAATTTAGAAATATTTACTCTGACTTCATAGGTTTTTCCTATCACCAGGTTCTAAAATCGGACATTTGGCACCAGAAAACACTCTTTGAGCGAATTCTCACCAATACCCATGTAATTTACATTGTTTACATAACCATGGAATTCCGTATTACGAGCATGTTTCATGCATCACGGATTCCTCTAACATGCACTTCTGAGTTGTGAGCATGCGCATGACTGATGTTTCAACCACCAAACAAGTTACCTATGCATTCTGAAATATTTACTTTGACTTTGTAGCTTCTTCCTATCACCAGTTTGAATACTCACACTTTGATCCCACGAAAACCCTCTTGGAGTGAATTCTTCCCTAGAGATATGTAAGTTGAATATATTCCATCTACATGGTATTTCGTGTTCCGTACATGCTACATACATGACGGATTCGACAAATATACATTCCTGAGTTGAGGTCATCTGGATTACTAATCTTTCCTCCTCTATAAAAGGAATATTTTCATCTAGACACGTGTGCACATTTTCACAAGCTTTCCCTAACACCAGGTTCGAATTCGTGCTTTTTTCACAGAAACATAGTTTTCAGCGATATCCCCCTAATAGATATGTAATTTACATGTATTCCAACAACATGGCATTCCGGGTTCCGTACATGCTACATGTATGACGGATTTGGCAATCATGAGTTTCTGACTTGTGAGCATGTGGATTACAGACCTTTCAAACTCCGAACAAGGCATATATAAATTTAGAAATATTTACTCTGACTTCATAGGTTTTTCCTAACCCCAGGTTCTTAAATCGGACTTTTGGCACCAGAAAACACTCTTTGAGCGAATTCTCACCAATACTCATGTAATTTACATTGTTTACATAACCATGGAATTCCGTATTACGAGCATGTTTCATGCATCAAGGATTCCTCTAACATGCACTTCTGAGTTGTGAACATGCTCATGACTGATGTTTCAACCACCAAACAAGTTACCTATGCACTCTGAAATATTTACTTTGACTTTGTAGCTTCTTCCTATCACCAGTTTCAATACTCACACTTTGATCCCACAAAAACCCTCTTGGAGCGAATTCTTCCCTAGAGATATGTAAGTTGAATAGATTCCATCTACATGATATTCCGTGTTCCGTACATGCTACATACATGACGGATTCGACAAATATACATTCCTGAGTTGAGGTCATCTGGATTACTAATCTTTCCTCCTCTATAAAAGTAATATTTTCATCTAGACACGTGTGCACATTTTCACAAGCTTTCCCTAACACCAGGTTCGAATTCGTGCTTTTTTCACAGAAATATAGTTTTCAGCGATTTCCACCTAACAGATATATAATTTACATGTATTCCAACAACATGGCATTCCGGGTTCCGTACATGCTACATATATGACGGATTTGGCAATCATGCGTTTCTGACTTGTGAGCATGTGGATTACAGACCTTTCAACCTCCGAACAAGGCGTATATAAATTTAGAAATATTTACTCTGACTTCATAGGTTTTTCCTATCACCAGGTTCTAAAATCGGACATTTGGCACCAGAAAACTCTCTTTGAGCGAATTCTCACCAATACCCATGAAATTTACATTGTTTGCATAACCATGGAATTCCGTATTACGAGCATGTTTCATGCATCACGGATTCCTCAAACATGCACTTCTGAGTTGTGAACACGCGCATGACTGATGTTTCAACCACCAAACAAATTACCTATGCACTCTGAAATATTTACTTTGACTTTGTAGCTTCTTCCTATCACCAGTTTCAATACTCACACTTTGATCCCACAAAAACCCTCTTGGAGCGAATTCTTCCCTAGAGATATGTAAGTTGAATAGATTCCATCTACATGATATTCCGTGTTCCATACATGCTACATACATGACGGATTCGACAAATATACATTCCTGAGTTGAGGTCATCTGGATAACAAATCTTTCCTTCTCTATAAAAGTAATATTTAAATCTAGACACGTGTGCACATTTTCACAAGCTTTCCCTAACACCAGGTTCGAATTAGTGCTTTTTTCACAGAAACATAGTTTTCAGCCATTTCCACCTAACAGATATGTAATTTACATGTATTCCAACAACATGGCATTCTGGTTTCCGTACATGCTACATGTATGACGGATTTGGCAATCATGCGTTTCTGACTTGTGAGCATGTGGATTACAGTCCTTTCAAACTCCGAACAAGGCGTATATAAATTTAGAAATATTTACTCTGACTTCATATTTTTTTCCTATCACCAGTTTCTAAAATCGGACATTTGGCACCAGAAAACACTCTTTGAGCGAATTCTCACCAATACCCATGTAATTTACATTGTTTACATAACCATGGAATTCCGTATTACGAGCATGTTTCATGCATCACGGATTCCTCTAACATGCACTTCTGAGTTGTGAACATGCGCATGACTGATGTTTCAACCAGCAAACAAGTTATCTATGCATTCTCTAATATTTACTTTGACTTTGTAGCTTCTTCCTATCACCAGTTTCAATACTCACACTTTGATCCCACAAAAACCCTCTTGGAGCGAATTCTTCCCTAGAGATATGTAAGTTGAATAGATTCCATCTACACGATATTCCGTGTTCCGTACATGCTACATACATGACGGATTCGACAAATATACATTCCTGAGTTGAGGTCATCTGGATTACTAATTTTTCCTCCTCTATAAAAGGAATATTTTCATCTAGACACGTGTGCACATTTTCACAAGCTTTCCCTAACACCAGGTTCGAATTAGTGCTTTTTTCACAGAAACAGAGTTTTCAGCGATTTCCACCTAACAGATATGTAATTTACATGGATTCGAACAACATGGCATTCCGGGTTCCGTACATGCTACATGTATGACGGATTTGGCAATCATGCGTTTCTGACTTGTGAGCATGTGGATTACAGACCTTTCAACCTCCGAACAAGGCGTATATAAATTTAGAAATATTTACTCTGACTTCATAGGTTTTTCCTATCACCAGGTTCTAAAATCGGACATTTGGCACCAGAAAACACTCTTTGAGCGAATTCTCACCAATACCCATGTAATTTACATTGTTTACATAACCATGGAATTCCGTATTACGAGCATGTTTCATGCATCACGGATTCCTCTAACATGCACTTCTGAGTTGTGAGCATGCGCATGACTGATGTTTCAACCACCAAACAAGTTACCTATGCATTCTGAAATATTTACTTTGACTTTGTAGCTTCTTCCTATCACCAGTTTCAATACTCACACTTTGATCCCACAAAAACCCTCTTGGAGCGAATTCTTCCCTAGAGATATGTAAGATGAATAGATTCCATCTACATGATATTCCGTGTTCCGTACATGCTACATACATGACGGATTCGACAAATATACATTCCTGAGTTAAGGTCATTTGGATAACTAATCTTTCCTCCTCTATAAAAGTAATATTTTCATCTAGACACGTGTGCACATTTTCACAAGCTTTCCCTAACACCAGGTTCGAATTAGTGCTTTTTTCACAGAAATATTGTTTTCAGCGATTTCCACCTAACAGATATGTAATTTACATGTATTCCAACAACATGGCATTCTGGGTTCCGTACATGCTACATGTATGACGGATTTGGCAATCATGCGTTTCTGACTTGTGAGCATGTGGATTACAGTCCTTTCAAACTCCGAACAAGGCGTATATAAATTTAGAAATATTTACTCTGACTTCATAGTTTTTTCCTATCACCAGTTTCTAAAATCGGACATTTGGCACCAGAAAACACTCTTTGAGCGAATTCTCACCAATACCCATGTAATTTACATTGTTTACATAACCATGGAATTCCGTATTACGAGCATGATTCATGCATCACGGATTCCTCTAACATGCACTTCTGAGTTGTGAGCATGCGCATGACTGATGTTTCAACCACCAAACAAGTTATCTATGCATTCTGAAATATTTACTTTGACTTTGTAGCTTCTTCCTATCACCAGTTTCAATACTCACACTTTGATCCCACAAAAACCCTCTTGGAGCGAATTCTTCCCTAGAGATATGTAAGTTGAATAGATTCCATCTACATGATATTCCGTGTTCCGTACATGCTACATACATGACGGATTCGACAAATATACATTCCTGAGTTGAGGACATCTGGATTACTAATTTTTCCTCCTCTATAAAAGGAATATTTTCATCTAGACACGTGTGCACATTTTCACAAGCTTTCCCTAACACCAGGTTCGAATTCGTACTTTTTTCACAGAAACATAGTTTTCAGCGATTTCCTCCTAACAGATATATAATTTAAATGTATTCCAACAATATGGCATTCCGGGTTCCCTACATGCTACATGTATGACGGATTTGGCAATCATGCGTTTCTGACTTGTGAGCATGTGGATTACAGACCTTTCAACCTCTGAAAAAGGCGTATATAAATTTAGAAATATTTACTCTGACTTCATAGGTTTTTCCTATCACCAGTTTCTTAAATCGGACATTTGGCACCAGAAAACACTCTTTGAGCGAATTCTCACCAATACCCATGTAATTTACATTGTTTACATAACCATGGAATTCCGTATTACGAGCATGTTTCATGCATCAAGGATTCCTCAAACATGCACTTCTGAGTTGTGAACATGCGCATGACTGATGTTTCAACAACCAAACAAATTATCTATGCACTCTGAAATATTTACTTTGACTTTGTAGCTTCTTCCTATCACCAGTTTCAATACTCACACTTTGATCCCACAAAAACCCTCTTGGAGCGAATTCTTCCCTAGAGATATGTAAGTTGAATAGATTCCATCTACATGATATTCCGTGTTCCGTACATGCTACATACATGACGGATTCGACAAATATACATTCCTGAGTTGAGGTCATCTGGATTACTTATCTTTCCTCCTCTATAAAAGGAATATTTTCATCTAGACACGTGTGCACTTTTTCACAAGCTTTCCCTAACACCAGGTTCGAATTCGTGCTTTCTTCACAGAAACAGAGTTTTCAGCGATTTCCACCTAACAGATATATAATTTACATGTATTCCAACAAAATGGCATTCCGGGTTCCGTACATGCTACATGTATGACGGATTTGGCAATCATGCGTTTCTGACTTGTGAGCATGTGGGTTACAGACCTTTCAAACTGTGAACAACGCGTATATAAATTTAGAAATATTTACTCTGACTTCATAGGTTTTTCCTATCACCAGGTTCTAAAATCGGACATTTGGCACCAGAAAACACTCTTTGAGCGAATTCTCACCAATACCCATGTAATTTACATTGTTTACATTACCATGGAATTCCGTATTACGAGCATGTTTCATGCATCACGGATTCCTCAAACATGCACTTCTGAGTTGTGAACATGCGCATGACTGTTGTTTCAACCACTAAACAAGTTACCTATGCATTCTGAAATATTTACTTTGACTTTGTAGCTTCTTCCTATCACCAGTTTCAATACTCACACTTTGATCCCACAAAAGCCCTCTTGGAGCGAATTCTTCCCTAGAGATATGTAAGTTGAATAGATTCCATCTACATGATATTCCGTGTTCCGTACATGCTACATACATGACGGATTCGACAAATATACATTCCTGAGTTGAGGTCATCTGGATTACTAATCTTTCCTCCTCTATAAAAGGAATATTTTCATCTAGACACGTGTGCACATTTTCACAAGCTTTCCCTAACACCAGGTTCGAATTAGTGCTTTTTTCACAGAAACATAGTTTTCAGCCATTTCCACCTAACAGATATGTTATTTACATGTATTCCAAAAACATGGCATTCCGGGTTCCGTACATGTTACATGTATGACGGATTTGGCAATCATGCGTTTCTGACTTGTGAGCATGTGGATTACAGACCTTTCAACCTCCGAAAAAGGCGTATATAAATTTTGAATTATTTACTCTGACTTCATAAGTTTTTCCTATCACCAGGTTCTAAAATCAGACATTTGGCACCAGAAAACACTCTTTGAGCGAATTCTCACCAATACCCATGTAATTTACATTGTTTACATAACCATGGAATTCCGTATTACAAGCATGTTTCATGCATCACGGATTCCTCTAACATGCACTTCTGAGTTGTGAACATGCGCATGACTGATGTTTCAACCACCAAACAAGTTACCTATGCATTCTGAAATATTTACTTTGACTTTGTAGTTTCTTCCTATCACCAGTTTCAATACTCACACTTTGATCCCACAAAAACCCTCTTGGAGCGAATTCTTCCCTAGAGATATGTAAGATGAATAGATTCCATCTACATGATATTCCGTGTTCCGTACATGCTACATATATGACGGATTCGACAAATATACATTCCTGAGTTGAGGTCATCTGGATAACTAATCTTTCCTCCTCTATAAAAGTAATATTTTCATCTAGACACGTGTGCACATTTTCACAAGCTTTCCCTAACACCAGGTTCGAATTAGTGCTTTTTTCACAGAAACATAGTTTTCAGCGATTTCCACCTAACAGATATGTAATTTACATGTATTCCAACAACATGGCATTCTGGGTTCCGTACATGCTACATGTATGACGGATTTGGCAATCATGCGTTTCTGACTTGTGAGCATGTGGATTACAGTCCTTTCAAACTCCGAACAAGGCGTATATAAATTTAGAAATATTTACTCTGACTTCATAGGTTTTTCCTATCACCAGTTTCTAAAACCGGACATTTGGCACCAGAAAACTCTCTTTGTGCGAATTCTCACCAATACCCATGTAATTTACATTGTTTACATAACCATGGAATTCCGTATTACGAGCATGTTTCATGCATCACGGATTCCTCTAACATGCACTTCTGAGTTGTGAACATGCGCATGACTGATGTTTCAAACACCAAACAAGTTATCTATGCATTCTGAAATATTTACTTTGACTTTGTAGCTTCTTCCTATCACCAGTTTCAATACTCACACTTTGATCCCACAAAAACCCTCTTGGAGCGAATTCTTCCCTAGAGATATGTAAGTTGAATAGATTCCATCTACATGATATTCCGTGTTCCGTACATGCTACATACATGACGGATTCGACAAATATACATTCCTGAGTTGAGGTCATCTGGATTACTAATTTTTCCTCCTCTATAAAAGGAATATTTTCATCTAGACACGTGTGCACATTTTCACAAGCTTTCCCTAACACCAGGTTCGAATTCGTGCTTTTTTCACAGAAACATAGTTTTCAGCGATTTCCTCCTAACAGATATATAATTTAAATGTATTCCAACAATATGGCATTCCGGGTTCCCTACATGCTACATGTATGACGGATTTGGCAATCATGCGTTTCTGACTTGTGAGCATGTGGATTACAGACCATTCAACCTCTGAAAAAGGCGTATATAAATTTAGAAATATTTACTCTGACTTCATAGGTTTTTCCTATCACCAGGTTCTAAAATCGGACATTTGGCACCAGAAAACACTCTTTGAGCGAATTCTCACCAATACCCATGTAATTTACATTGTTTACATAACCATGGAATTCCGTATTACGAGCATGTTTCATGCATCACGGATTCCTCAAACATGCACTTCTGAGTTGTGAACATGCGCATGAGAGATATTTCAACCACCAAACAAGTTACATATGCACTCTGAAATATTTACTTTGACTTTGTAGCTTCTTCCTATCACCAGTTTCAATACTCACACTTTGATCCCACAAAAACCCTCTTGGAGCGAATTCTTCCCTAGAGATATGTAAGTTGAATAGATTCCATCTACATGATATTCCGTGTTCCGTACATGCTACATACATGACGGATTCGACAAATATACATTCCTGAGTTGAGGACATCTGGATTACTAATTTTTCCTCCTCTATAAAAGGAATATTTTCATCTAGACACGTGTGCACATTTTCACAAGCTTTCCCTAACACCAGGTTCGAATTCGTGCTTTTTTCACAGAAATATAGTTTTCAGCGATTTCCTCCTAACAGATATATAATTTAAATGTATTCCAACAATATGGCATTCCGGGTTCCCTACATGCTACATGTATGACGGATTTGGCAATCATGCGTTTCTGACTTGTGAGCATGTGGATTACAGACCTTTCAACCTCTGAAAAAGGCGTATATAAATTTAGAAATATTTACTCTGACTTCATAGGTTTTTCCTATCACCAGGTTCTAAAATCGGACATTTGGCACCAGAAAACACTCTTTGAGCGAATTCTCACCAATACCCATGTAATTTACATTGTTTACATAACCATGAAATTCCGTATTACGAGCATGTTTCATGCATCACGGATTCCTCAAACATGCACTTCTGAGTTGTGAACATGCGCATGAGTGATATTTCAACCACCAAACAAGTTACATATGCACTCTGAAATATTTACTTTGACTTTGTAGCTTCTTCCTATCACCAGTTTCAATACTCACACTTTGATCCCACAAAAACCCTCTTGGAGCGAATTCTTCCCTAGAGATATGTAAGTTGAATAGATTCCATCTAAATGATATTCCGTGTTCCGTACATGCTACATACATGACGGATTCGACAAATATACATTCCTGAGTTGAGGTCATCTGGATAACTAATCTTTCCTCCTCTATAAAAGTAATATTTTCATCTAGACACGTGTGCACATTTTCACAAGCTTTCCCTAACACCAGGTTCGAATTAGTGCTTTTTTCACAGAAACATAGTTTTCAGCGATTTCCACCTAACAGATATGTACTTTACATGTATTCCAACAACATGGCATTCCGGGTTCCGTACATGCTACATGTATGACGGATTTGGCAATCATGCGTTTCTGACTTGTGAGCATGTGGATTTCAGTCCTTTCAAACTCCGAACAAGGCGTATATAAATTTAGAAATATTTACTCTGACTTCATAGTTTTTCCTATCACCAGTTTCTAAAATCGGACATTTGGCACCAGAAAACACTCTTTGAGCGAATTCTCACCAATACCCATTTAATTTACATTGTTTACATAACCATGGAATTCCGTATTACGAGCATGTTTCATGCATCACGGATTCCTCTAACATGCACTTCTGAGTTGTGAACATGCGCATGAATGATGTATCAAACACCAAACAAGTTATCTATGCATTCTCTAATATTTACTTTGACTTTGTAGCTTCTTCCTATCACCAGTTTCAATACTCACACTTTGATCCCACAAAAACCCTCTTGGAGCGAATTCTTCCCTAGAGATATGTAAGTTGAATAGATTCCATCTACATGATATTCCGTGTTCCGTACATGCTACATACATGACGGATTCGACAAATATACATTCCTGAGTTGAGGACATCTGGATTACTAATTTTTCCTCCTCTATAAAAGGAATATTTTCATCTAGACACGTGTGCACATTTTCACAAGCTTTCCCTAACACCAGGTTCGAATTCGTGCTTTTTTCACAGAAACATAGTTTTCAGCGATTTCCTCCTAACAGATATATAATTTAAATGTATTCCAACAATATGGCATTCCGGGTTCCCTACATGCTACATGTATGACGGATTTGGCAATCATGCGTTTCTGACTTGTGAGCATGTGGATTACAGACCTTTCAACCTCTGAAAAAGGCGTATATAAATTTAGAAATATTTACTCTGACTTCATAGGTTTTTCCTATCACCAGGTTCTAAAATCGGACATTTGGCACCAGAAAACACTCTTTGAGCGAATTCTCACCAATACCCATGTAATTTACATTGTTTACATAACCATGGAATTCCGTATTACGAGCATGTTTCATGCATCACGGATTCCTCAAACATGCACTTCTGAGTTGTGAACATGCGCATGAGTGATATTTCAACCACCAAACAAGTTACATATGCACTCTGAAATATTTACTTTGACTTTGTAGCTTCTTCCTATCACCAGTTTCAATACTCACACTTTGATCCCACAAAAGCCCTCTTGGAGCGAATTCTTCCCTAGAGATATGTAAGTTGAATAGATTCCATCTACATGATATTCCGTGTTCCGTACATGCTACATACATGACGGATTCGACAAATATACATTCCTGAGTTGAGGTCATCTGGATTACTAATCTTTCCTCCTCTATAAAAGGAATATTTTCATCTAGACACGTGTGCACATTTTCACAAGCTTTCCCTAACACCAGGTTCGAATTAGTGCTTTTTTCACAGAAACATAGTTTTCAGCCATTTCCACCTAACAGATATGTAATTTACATGTATTCCAAAAACATGGCATTCCGGGTTCCGTACATGCTACATGTATGACGGATTTGGCAATCATGCGTTTCTGACTTGTGAGCATGTGGATTTCAGTCCTTTCAAACTCCGAACAAGGCGTATATAAATTTAGAAATATTTACTCTGACTTCATAGTTTTTCCTATCACCAGTTTCTAAAATCGGACATTTGGCACCAGAAAACACTCTTTGAGCGAATTCTCACCAATACCCATGTAATTTACATTGTTTACATAACCATGGAATTCCGTATTACGAGCATGTTTCATGCATCACGGATTCCTCTAACATGCACTTCTGAGTTGTGAACATGCGCATGAATGATGCATCAAACACCAAACAAGTTATCTATGCATTCTCTAATATTTACTTTGACTTTGTAGCTTCTTCCTATCACCAGTTTCAATACTCACACTTTGATCCCACAAAAACCCTCTTGGAGCGAATTCTTCCCTACAGATATGTAAGTTGAATAGATTCCATCTACATGATATTCCGTGTTCCGTACATGCTACATACATGACGGATTCGACAAATATACATTCCTGAGTTGAGGACATCTGGATTACTAATTTTTCCTCCTCTATAAAAGGAATATTTTCATCTAGACACGTGTGCACATTTTCACAAGCTTTCCCTAACACCAGGTTCGAATTCGTGCTTTTTTCACAGAAACATAGTTTTCAGCGATTTCCTCCTAACAGATATATAATTTAAATGTATTCCAACAATATGGCATTCCGGGTTCCCTACATGCTACATGTATGACTGATTTGGCAATCATGCGTTTCTGACTTGTGAGCATGTGGATTACAGACCTTTCAACCTCTGAAAAAGGCGTATATAAATTTAGAAATATTTACTCTGACTTCATAGGTTTTTCCTATCACCAGGTTCTAAAATCGGACATTTGGCACCAGAAAACACTCTTTGAGCGAATTCTCACCAATACCCATGTAATTTACATTGTTTACATAACCATGGAATTCCGTATTACGAGCATGTTTCATGCATCACGGATTCCTCAAACATGCACTTCTGAGTTGTGAACATGCGCATGAGTGATATTTCAACCACCAAACAAGTTACATATGCACTCTGAAATATTTACTTTGACTTTGTAGCTTCTTCCTATCACCAGTTTCAATACTCACACTTTGATCCCACAAAAGCCCTCTTGGAGCGAATTCTTCCCTAGAGATATGTAAGTTGAATAGATTCCATCTACATGATATTCCGTGTTCCGTACATGCTACATACATGACGGATTCGACAAATATACATTCCTGAGTTGAGGTCATCTGGATTACTAATCTTTCCTCCTCTATAAAAGGAATATTTTCATCTAGACACGTGTGCACATTTTCACAAGCTTTCCCTAACACCAGGTTCGAATTAGTGCTTTTTTCACTGAAACATAGTTTTCAGCCATTTCCACCTAACAGATATGTAATTTACATGTATTCCAAAAACATGGCATTCCGGGTTCCGTACATGCTACATGTATGACGGATTTGGCAATCATGCGTTTCTGACTTGTGAGCATGTGGATTACAGACCTTTCAACCTCCGAACAAGGCGTATATAAATTTTGAATTATTTACTCTGACTTCATAAGTTTTTCCTATCACCAGGTTCTAAAATCAGACATTTGGCACCAGAAAACACTCTTTGAGCGAATTCTCACCAATACCCATGTAATTTACATTGTTTACATAACCATGGAATTCCGTATTACAAGCATGTTTATGCATCACGGATTCCTCTAACATGCACTTCTGAGTTGTGAACATGCGCATGACTGATGTTTCAACCACCAAACAAGTTACCTATGCATTCTGAAATATTTACTTTGACTTTGTAGTTTCTTCCTATCACCAGTTTCAATACTCACACTTTGATCCCACAAAAACCCTCTTGGAGCGAATTCTTCCCTAGAGATATGTAAGATGAATAGATTCCATCTACATGATATTCCGTGTTCCGTACATGCTACATACATGACGGATTCGACAAATATACATTCCTGAGTTGAGGTCATCTGGATAACTAATCTTTCCTCCTCTATAAAAGTAATATTTTCATCTAGACACGTGTGCACATTTTCACAAGCTTTCCCTAACACCAGGTTCGAATTAGTGCTTTTTTCACAGAAACATAGTTTTCAGCGATTTCCACCTAACAGATATGTAATTTACATGTATTCCAACAACATGGCATTCTGGGTTCCGTACATGCTACATGTATGACGGATTTGGCAATCATGCGTTTCTGACTTGTGAGCATGTGGATTACAGTCCTTTCAAACTCCGAACAAGGCGTATATAAATTAAGAAATATTTACTCTGACTTCATAGGTTTTTCCTATCACCAGTTTCTAAAACCGGACATTTGGCACCAGAAAACACTCTTTGTGCGAATTCTCACCAATACCCATGTAATTTACATTGTTTACATAACCATGGAATTCCGTATTACGAGCATGTTTCATGCATCACGGATTCCTCTAACATGCACTTCTGAGTTGTGAACATGCGCATGACTGATGTTTCAAACACCAAACAAGTTATCTATGCATTCTGAAATATTTACTTTGACTTTGTAGCTTCTTCCTATCACCAGTTTCAATACTCACACTTTGATCCCACAAAAACCCTCTTGGAGCGAATTCTTCCCTAGAGATATGTAAGTTGAATAGATTCCATCTACATGATATTCCGTGTTCCGTACATGCTACATACATGACGGATTCGACAAATATACATTCCTGAGTTGAGGTCATCTGGATTACTAATTTTTCCTCCTCTATAAAAGGAATATTTTCATCTAGACACGTGTGCACATTTTCACAAGCTTTCCCTAACACCAGGTTCGAATTCGTGCTTTTTTCACAGAAACATAGTTTTCAGCGATTTCCTCCTAACAGATATATAATTTAAATGTATTCCAACAATATGGCATTCCGGGTTCCCTACATGCTACATGTATGACGGATTTGGCAATCATGCGTTTCTGACTTGTGAGCATGTGGATTACAGACCATTCAACCTCTGAAAAAGGCGTATATAAATTTAGAAATATTTACTCTGACTTCATAGGTTTTTCCTATCACCAGGTTCTAAAATCGGACATTTGGCACCAGAAAACACTCTTTGAGCGAATTCTCACCAATACCCATGTAATTTACATTGTTTACATAACCATGGAATTCCGTATTACGAGCATGTTTCATGCATCACGGATTCCTCAAACATGCACTTCTGAGTTGTGAACATGCGCATGAGTGATATTTCAACCACCAAACAAGTTACATATGCACTCTGAAATATTTACTTTGACTTTGTAGCTTCTTCCTATCACCAGTTTCAATACTCACACTTTGATCCCACAAAAACCCTCTTGGAGCGAATTCTTCCCTAGAGATATGTAAGTTGAATAGATTCCATCTACATGATATTCCGTGTTCCGTACATGCTACATACATGACGGATTCGACAAATATACATTCCTGAGTTGAGGTCATCTGGATAACTAATCTTTCCTCCTCTATAAAAGTAATATTTTCATCTAGACACGTGTGCACATTTTCACAAGCTTTCCCTAACACCAGGTTCGAATTAGTGCTTTTTTCACAGAAACATAGTTTTCAGCCATTTCCACCTAACAGATATGTAATTTACATGTATTCCAACAACATGGCATTCTGGGTTCCGTACATGCTACATGTATGACGGATTTGGCAATCATGCGTTTCTGACTTGTGAGCATGTGGATTACAGTCCTTTCAAACTCCGAACAAGGCGTATATAAATTTAGAAATATTTACTCTGACTTCATAGTTTTTCCTATCACCAGTTTCTAAAATCGGACATTTGGCACCAGAAAACACTCTTTGAGCGAATTCTCACCAATACCCATGTAATTTACATTGTTTACATAACCATGGAATTCCGTATTACGAGCATGTTTCATGCATCACGGATTCCTCTAACATGCACTTCTGAGTTGTGAACATGCGCATGACTGATGTTTCAACCACCAAACAAGTTATCTATGCATTCTCTAATATTTACTTTGACTTTGTAGCTTCTTCCTATCACCAGTTTCAATACTCACACTTTGATCCCACAAAAACCCTCTTGGAGCGAATTCTTCCCTAGAGATATGTAAGTTGAATAGATTCCATCTACATGATATTCCGTGTTCCGTACATGCTACATACATGACGGATTCGACAAATATACATTCCTGAGTTGAGGACATCTGGATTACTAATTTTTCCTCCTCTATAAAAGGAATATTTTCATCTAGACACGTGTGCACATTTTCACAAGCTTTCCCTAACACCAGGTTCGAATTCGTGCTTTTTTCACAGAAATATAGTTTTCAGCGATTTCCTCCTAACAGATATATAATTTAAATGTATTCCAACAATATGGCATTCCGGGTTCCCTACATGCTACATGTATGACGGATTTGGCAATCATGCGTTTCTGACTTGTGAGCATGTGGATTACAGACCTTTCAACCTCTGAAAAAGGCGTATATAAATTTAGAAATATTTACTCTGACTTCATAGGTTTTTCCTATCACCAGGTTCTAAAATCGGACATTTGGCACCAGAAAACACTCTTTGAGCAAATTCTCACCAATACCCATGTAATTTACATTGTTTACATAACCATGGAATTCCGTATTACGAGCATGTTTCATGCATCACGGATTCCTCAAACATGCACTTCTGAGTTGTGAACATGCGCATGAGTGATATTTCAACCACCAAACAAGTTACATATGCACTCTGAAATATTTACTTTGACTTTGTAGCTTCTTCCTATCACCAGTTTCAATACTCACACTTTGATCTCACAAAAGCCCTCTTGGAGCGAATTCTTCCCTAGAGATATGTAAGTTGAATAGATTCCATCTACATGATATTCCGTGTTCCGTACATGCTACATACATGACGGATTCGACAAATATACATTCCTGAGTTGAGGTCATCTGGATTACTAATCTTTCCTCCTCTATAAAAGGAATATTTTCATCTAGACACGTGTGCACACTTTCACAAGCTTTCCCTAACACCAGGTTCGAATTAGTGCTTTTTTCACAGAAACATAGTTTTCAGCCATTTCCACCTAACAGATATGTAATTTACATGTATTCCAAAAACATGGCATTCCGGGTTCCGTACATGCTACATGTATGACGGATTTGGCAATCATGCGTTTCTGACTTGTGAGCATGTGGATTACAGACCTTTCAACCTCCGAACAAGGCGTATATAAATTTTGAATTATTTACTCTGACTTCATAAGTTTTTCCTATCACCAGGTTCTAAAATCAGACATTTGGCACCAGAAAACACTCTTTGAGCGAATTCTCACCAATACCCATGTAATTTACATTGTTTACATAACCATGGAATTCCGTATTACGAGCATGTTTCATGCATCACGGATTCCTCTAACATGCACTTCTGAGTTGTGAACATGCGCATGACTGATGTTTCAACCACCAAACAAGTTACCTATGCACTCTGAAATATTTACTTTGACTTTGTAGCTTCTTCCTATCACCAGTTTCAATACTCACACTTTGATCCCACAAAAACCCTCTTGGAGCGAATTCTTCCCTAGAGATATGTAAGTTGAATAGATTCCATCTACATGATATTCCGTGTTCCGTACATGCTACATACATGACGGATTCGACAAATATACATTCCTGAGTTGAGGTCATCTGGATTACTAATTTTTCCTCCTCTATAAAAGGAATATTTTCATCTAGACACGTGTGCACATTTTCACAAGCTTTCCCTAACACCAGGTTCGAATTCGTGCTTTTTTCACAGAAACATAGTTTTCAGCGATTTCCTCCTAACAGATATATAATTTAAATGTATTCCAACAATATGGCATTCCGGGTTCCCTACATGCTACATGTATGACGGATTTGGCAATCATGCGTTTCTGACTTGTGAGCATGTGGATTACAGACCTTTCAACCTCTGAAAAAGGCGTATATAAATTTAGAAATATTTACTCTGACTTCATAGGTTTTTCCTATCACCAGTTTCTTAAATCGGACATTTGGCACCAGAAAACACTCTTTGAGCGAATTCTCACCAATACCCATGTAATTTACATTGTTTACATAACCATGGAATTCCGTATTACGAGCATGTTTCATGCATCACGGATTCCTCAAACATGTACTTCTGAGTTGTGAACATGCGCATGAGTGATATTTCAACCACCAAACAAGTTACATATGCACTCTGAAATATTTACTTTGACTTTGTAGCTTCTTCCTATCACCAGTTTCAATACTCACACTTTGATCCCACAAAAACCCTCTTGGAGCGAATTCTTCCCTAGAGATATGTAAGTTGAATAGATTCCATCTACATGATATTCCGTGTTCCGTACATGTTACATACATGACGGATTCGACAAATATACATTCCTGAGTTGAGGTCATCTGGATAACTAATCTTTCCTCCTCTATAAAAGTAATATTTTCATCTAGACACGTGTGCACATTTTCACAAGCTTTCCCTAACACCAGGTTCGAATTAGTGCTTTTTTCACAGAAACATAGTTTTCAGCCATTTCCACCTAACAGATATGTAATTTACATGTATTCCAACAACATGGCATTCTGGGTTCCGTACATTCTACATGTATGACGGATTTGGCAATCATGCGTTTCTGACTTGTGAGCATGTGGATTACAGACCTTTCAACCTCCGAACAAGGCGTATATAAATTTAGAAATATTTACTCTGACTTCATAGGTTTTTCCTATCACCAGTTTCTTAAATCGGACATTTGGCACCAGAAAACACTCTTTGAGCGAATTCTCACCAATACCCATGTAATTTACATTGTTTACATAACCATGGAATTCCGTATTACGAGCATGTTTCATGCATCAAGGATTCCTCAAACATGCACTTCTGAGTTGTGAACATGCGCATGACTGATGTTTCAACCACCAAACAAGTTACCTATGCACTCTGAAATATTTACTTTGACTTTGTAGCTTCTTCCTATCACCAGTTTCAATACTCACACTTTGATCCCACAAAAACCCTCTTGGAGCGAATTCTTCCCTAGAGATATGTAAGTTGAATAGATTCCATCTACATGATATTCCGTGTTCCGTACATGCTACATACATGACGGATTCGACAAATATACATTCCTGAGTTGAGGTCATCTGGATTACTAATCTTTCCTCCTGTATAAAAGTAATATTTTCATCTAGACACGTGTGCACATTTTCACAAGCTTTCCCTAACACCAGGTTCGAATTCGTGCTTTTTTCACAGAAACATAGTTTTCAGCGATATCCCCCTAATACATATGTAATTTACATGTATTCCAACAACATGGCATTCCGGGTTCCGTACATGCTACATGTATGACGGATTTGGCAATCATGAGTTTCTGACTTGTGCGCATGTGGATTACAGACCTTTCAACCTCCGAACAAGGCGTATATAAATTTAGAATTATTTACTCTGACTTCATAGGTTTTTCCTTTCACCAGGTTCTAAAATCGGACATTTGGCACCAGAAAACACTCTTTCAGCGAATTCTCACCAATACCCATGTAATTTACATTGTTTACATAACCATGGAATTCCGTATTACGAGCATGTTTCATGCATCACGGATTCCTCAAACATGCACTTCTGAGTTGTGAACATGCGCATGACTGATGTTTCAACCACCAAACAAGTTACCTATGCACTCTGAAATATTTACTTTGACTTTGTAGCTTCTTCCTATCACCAGTTTCAATACTCACACTTTGATCCCACAAAAACCCTCTTGGAGCGAATTCTTCCCTAGAGATATGTAAGTTGAATAGATTCCATCTACATGATATTCCGTGTTCCGTACATGCTACATACATGACGGATTCGACAAATATACATTCCTGAGTTGAGGTCATCTGGATTACTAATCTTTCCTCCTGTATAAAAGGAATATTTTCATCTACACACGTGTGCACATTTTCACAATCTTTCCCTAACACCAGGTTCGAATTCGTGCTTTTTTCACAGAAATATAGTTTTCAGCGATTTCCACCTAACAGATATATAATTTACATGTATTCCAACAACATGGCATTCCGGGTTCCGTACATGCTACATGTATGACGGATTTGGCAATCATGCGTTTCTGACTTGTGAGCATGTGGATTACAGACCTTTCAACCTCCAAACAAGGCGTATATAAATTTAGAAATATTTACTCTGACTTCATAGGTTTTTCCTATCACCAGGTTCTAAAATCGGATATTTGGCACCAGAAAACCCTCTTTGAGCGAATTCTCACCAATACCCATGTAATTTACATTGTTTACATAACCATGGAATTCCGTATTACGAGCATGTTTCATGCATCAAGGATTCCTCAAACATGCACTTCTGAGTTGTGAACATGCGCATGACTGATGTTTCAACCACCAAACAAGTTACCTATGCACTCTGAAATATTTACTTTGACTTTGTAGCTTCTTCCTATCACCAGTTTCAATACTCACACTTTGATCCCACAAAAACCCTCTTGGAGCGAATTCTTCCCTAGAGATATGTAAGTTGAATAGATTCAATCTACATGATATTCCGTGTTCCGTACATGCTTCATACATGACGGATTCGACAAATATACATTCCTGAGTTGAGGTCATCTGGATTACTAATCTTTCCTCCTCTATAAAAGTAATATTTTCATCTAGACACGTGTGCACATTTTCACAAGCTTTCCCTAACACCAGGTTCGAATTCGTGCTTTTTTCACAGAAATATAGTTTTCAGCGATTTCCACCTAACAGATATATAATTTACATGTATTCCAACAACATGGCATTCCGGGTTCCGTACATGCTACATGTATGAAGGATTTGGCAATCATGCGTTTCTGACTTGTGAGTATGTGGATTACAGACCTTTCAACATCCGAACAATGCGTATATAAATTTAGAAATATTTACTCTGACTTCATAGGTTTTTCCTATCACCAGGTTCTAAAATCGGACATTTGGCACCAGAAAACACTCTTTGAGCGAATTCTCACCAATACCCATGTAATTTACATTGTTTACATAACCATGGAATTCCGTATTACGAGCATGTTTCATGCATCACGGATTCCTCAAACATGCACTTCTGAGTTGTGAACATGCGCATGACAGATGTTTCAACAACCAAACAAATTACCTATGCACTCTGAAATATTTACTTTGACTTTGTAGCTTCTTCCTATCACCAGTTTGAATACTCACACTTTGATCCCACGAAAACCCTCTTGGAGCGAATTCTTCCCTAGAGATATGTAAGTTGAATATATTCCATCTACATGGTATTTCGTGTTCCGTACATGCTACATACATGACGGATTCGACAAATATACATTCCTGAGGTGAGGTCATCTGGATTACTAATCTTTCCTCCTCTATAAAAGTAATATTTTCATCTAGACACGTGTGCACATTTTCACAAGCTTTCCCTAACACCAGGTTCGAATTCGTGCTTTTTTCACAGAAACATAGTTTTCAGCGATATAACCCTAATAGATATGTAATTTACATGTATTCCAACAACATGGCATTCCGGGTTCCGTACATGCTACATGTATGACGGATTTGGCAATCATGAGTTTCTGACTTGTGAGCATGTGGATTACAGACCTTTCAAACTCCGAACAAGGCATATATAAATTTAGAAATATTTACTCTGACTTCATAGGTTTTTCCTAACCCCAGGTTCTTAAATCGGACATTTGGCACCAGAAAACACTCTTTGAGCGAATTCTCACCAATACTCATGTAATTTACATTGTTTACATAACCATGGAATTCCGTATTACGAGCATGTTTCATGCATCAAGGATTCCTCTAACATGCACTTCTGAGTTGTGAACATGCGCATGACTGATGTTTCAACAACCAAACAAGTTACCTATGCACTCTGAAATATTTACTTTGACTTTGTAGCTTCTTCCTATCACCAGTTTCAATACTCACACTTTGATCCCAAAAAAGCCCTCTTGGAGAGAATTCTTCCCTAGAGATATGTAAGTTGAATAGATTCCATCTACATGATATTCCGTGTTCCGTACATGCTACATACATGACCGATTCGACAAATATACATTCCTGAGTTGAGGTCATCTGGATTACTAATCTTTCCTCCTCTATAAAAGGAATATTTTCATCTAGACACGTGTGCACATTTTCACAAGCTTTCCCTAACACCAGGTTCGAATTCGTGCTTTTTTCACAGAAATATAGTTTTCAGCGATTTCCACCTAACAGATATATAATTTACATGTATTCCAACAACATGGCATTCCGGGTTCCGTACATGCTACATATATGACGGATTTGGCAATCATGCGTTTCTGACTTGTGAGCATGTGGATTACAGACCTTTCAACCTCCGAACAAGGCGTATAAAAATTTAGAAATATTTACTCTGACTTCATAGGTTTTTCCTATCACCAGGTTCTAAAATCGGACATTTGGCACCAGAAAACTCTCTTTGAGCGAATTCTCACCAATACCCATGAAATTTACATTGTTTGCATAACCATGGAATTCCGTATTACGAGCATGTTTCATGCATCACGGATTCCTCAAACATGCACTTCTGAGTTGTGAACATGCGCATGACTGATGTTTCAACCACCAAACAAATTACCTATGCACTCTGAAATATTTACTTTGACTTTGTAGCTTCTTCCTATCACCAGTTTCAATACTCACACTTTGATCCCACAAAAACCCTCTTGGAGCGAATTCTTCCCTAGAGATATGTAAGTTGAATAGATTCCATCTACATGATATTCCGTGTTCCGTACATGCTACATACATGACGGATTCGACAAATATACATTCCTGAGTTGAGGTCATCTGGATAACAAATCTTTCCTCCTCTATAAAAGTAACACTTTCATCTAGACACGTGTGCACATTTTCACAAGCTTTCCCTAACACCAGGTTCGAATTAGTGCTTTTTTCACAGAAACATAGTTTTCAGCCATTTCCACCTAACAGATATGTAATTTACATGTATTCCAACAACATGGCATTCTGGTTTCCGTACATGCTACATGTATGACGGATTTGGCAATCATGCGTTTCTGACTTGTGAGCATGTGGATTACAGTCCTTTCAAACTCCGAACAAGGCGTATATAAATTTAGAAATATTTACTCTGACTTCATATTTTTTTCCTATCACCAGTTTCTAAAATCGGACATTTGGCACCAGAAAACACTCTTTGAGCGAATTCTCACCAATACCCATGTAATTTACATTGTTTACATAACCATGGAATTCCGTATTACGAGCATGTTTCATGCATCCCGGATTCCTCTAACATGCACTTCTGAGTTGTGAACATGCGCATGACTGATGTTTCAACCAGCAAACAAGTTATCTATGCATTCTCTAATATTTACTTTGACTTTGTAGCTTCTTCCTATCACCAGTTTCAATACTCACACTTTGATCCCACAAAAACCCTCTTGGAGCGAATTCTTCCCTAGAGATATGTAAGTTGAATAGATTCCATCTACATGATATTCCGTGTTCCGTACATGCTACATACATGACGGATTCGACAAATATACATTCCTGAGTTGAGGTCATCTGGATTACTAATTTTTCCTCCTCTATAAAAGGAATATTTTCATCTAGACACGTGTGCACATTTTCACAAGCTTTCCCTAACACCAGGTTCGAATTAGTGCTTTTTTCACAGAAACAGAGTTTTCAGCGATTTCCACCTAACAGATATGTAATTTACATGGATTCCAACAACATGGCATTCCGGGTTCCGTACATGCTACATGTATGACGGATTTGGCAATCATGAGTTTCTGACTTGTGAGCATGTGGATTACAGACCTTTCAACCTCCGAACAAGGCGTATATAAATTTAGAAATATTTACTCTGACTTCATAGGTTTTTCCTATCACCAGGTTCTAAAATCGGACATTTGGCACCAGAAAACACTCTTTGAGCGAATTCTCACCAATACCCATGTAATTTACATTGTTTACATAACCATGGAATTCCGTATTACGAGCATGTTTCATGCATCACGGATTCCTCTAACATGCACTTCTGAGTTGTGAGCATGCGCATGACTGATGTTTCAACCACCAAACAAGTTACCTATGCATTCTGAAATATTTACTTTGACTTTGTAGCTTCTTCCTATCACCAGTTTCAATACTCACACTTTGATCCCACAAAAACCCTCTTGGAGCGAATTCTACCCTAGAGATATGTAAGATGAATAGATTCCATCTACATGATATTCCGTGTTCCGTACATGCTACATACATGACGGATTCGACAAATATACATTCCTGAGTTAAGGTCATTTGGATAACTAATCTTTCCTCCTCTATAAAAGTAATATTTTCATCTAGACACGTGTGCACATTTTCACAAGCTTTCCCTAACACCAGGTTCGAATTAGTGCTTTTTTCAGAGAAATATTGTTTTCAGCGATTTCCACCTAACAGATATGTAATTTACATGTATTCCAACAACATGGCATTCTGGGTTCCGTACATGCTACATGTATGACGGATTTGGCAATCATGCGTTTCTGACTTGTGAGCATGTGGATTACAGTCCTTTCAAACTCCGAACAAGGCGTATATAAATTTAGAAATATTTACTCTGACTTCATAGTTTTTTCCTATCACCAGTTTCTAAAATCGGACATTTGGCACCAGAAAACACTCTTTGAGCGAATTCTCACCAATACCCATGTAATTTACATTGTTTACATAACCATGGAATTCCGTATTACGAGCATGTTTCATGCATCACGGATTCCTCTAACATGCACTTCTGAGTTGTGAGCATGCGCATGACTGATGTTTCAACCACCAAACAAGTTATCTATGCATTCTGAAATATTTACTTTGACTTTGTAGCTTCTTCCTATCACCAGTTTCAATACTCACACTTTGATCCCACAAAAACCCTCTTGGAGCGAATTCTTCCCTAGAGATATGTAAATTGAATAGATTCCATCTACATGATATTCCGTGTTCCGTACATGCTACATACATGACGGATTCGACAAATATACATTCCTGAGTTGAGGTCATCTGGATTACTAATTTTTCCTCCTCTATAAAAGGAATATTTTCATCTAGACACGTGTGCACATTTTCACAAGCTTTCCCTAACACCAGGTTCGAATTCGTGCTTTTTTCACAGAAACATAGTTTTCAGCGATTTCCTCCTAACAGATATATAATTTAAATGTATTCCAACAATATGGCATTCCGGGTTCCCTACATGCTACATGTATGACGGATTTGGCAATCATGCGTTTCTGACTTGTGAGCATGTGGATTACAGACCTTTCAACCTCTGAAAAAGGCGTATATAAATTTAGAAATATTTACTCTGACTTCATAGGTTTTTCCTATCACCAGTTTCTTAAATCGGACATTTGGCACCAGAAAACACTCTTTGAGCGAATTCTCACCAATACCCATGTAATTTACATTGTTTACATAACCATGGAATTCCGTATTACGAGCATGTTTCATGCATCAAGGATTCCTCAAACATGCACTTCTGAGTTGTGAACATGCGCATGACTGATGTTTCAACAACCAAACAAATTATCTATGCACTCTGAAATATTTACTTTGACTTTGTAGCTTCTTCCTATCACCAGTTTCAATACTCACACTTTGATCCCACAAAAACCCTCTTGGAGCGAATTCTTCCCTAGAGATATGTAAGTTGAATAGATTCCATCTACATGATATTCCGTGTTCCGTACATGCTACATACATGACGGATTCGACAAATATACATTCCTGAGTTGAGGTCATCTGGATTACTAATCTTTCCTCCTCTATAAAAGGAATATATTCATCTAGACACGTGTGCACTTTTTCACAAGCTTTCCCTAACACCAGGTTCGAATTCGTGCTTTCTTCACAGAAACAGAGTTTTCAGCGATTTCCACCTAACAGATATATAATTTACATGTATTCCAACAAAATGGCATTCCGGGTTCCGTACATGCTACATGTATGACGGATTTGGCAATCATGCGTTTCTGACTTGTGAGCATGTGGGTTACAGACCTTTCAAACTGTGAACAACGCGTATATAAATTTAGAAATATTTACTCTGACTTCATAGGTTTTTCCTATCACCAGGTTCTAAAATCGGACATTTGGCACCAGAAAACACTCTTTGAGCGAATTCTCACCAATACCCATGTAATTTACATTGTTTACATTACCATGGAATTCCGTATTACGAGCATGTTTCATGCATTACGGATTCCTCAAACATGCACTTCTGAGTTGTGAACATGCGCATGACTTATGTTTCAACCACTAAACAAGTTACCTATGCATTCTGAAATATTTACTTTGACTTTGTAGCTTCTTCCTATCACCAGTTTCAATACTCACACTTTGATCCCACAAAAGCCCTCTTGGAGCGAATTCTTCCCTAGAGATATGTAAGTTGAATAGATTCCATCTACATGATATTCCGTGTTCCGTACATGCTACATACATGACGGATTCGACAAATATACATTCCTGAGTTGAGGTCATCTGGATTACTAATCTTTCCTCCTCTATAAAAGGAATATTTTCATCTAGACACGTGTGCACATTTTCACAAGCTTTCCCTAACACCAGGTTCGAATTAGTGCTTTTTTCACAGAAACATAGTTTTCAGCCATTTCCACCTAACAGATATGTAATTTACATGTATTCCAACAACATGGCATTCCGGGTTCCGTACATGCTACATGTATGACGGATTTGGCAATCATGCGTTTCTGACTTGTGAGCATGTGGATTACAGACCTTTCAACCTCCGAACAAGGCGTATATAAATTTTGAATTATTTACTCTGACTTCATAAGTTTTTCCTATCACCAGGTTCTAAAATCAGACATTTGGCACCAGAAAACACTCTTTGAGCGAATTCTCACCAATACCCATGTAATTTACATTGTTTACATAACCATGGAATTCCGTATTACAAGCATGTTTCATGCATCACGGATTCCTCTAACATGCACTTCTGAGTTGTGAACATGCGCATGACTGATGTTTCAACCACCAAACAAGTTACCTATGCATTCTGAAATATTTACTTTGACTTTGTAGTTTCTTCCTATCACCAGTTTCAATACTCACACTTTGATCCCACAAAAACCCTCTTGGAACGAATTCTTCCCTAGATATATGTAAGATGAATAGATTCCATCTACATGATATTCCGTGTTCCGTACATGCTACATATATGACGGATTCGACAAATATACATTCCTGAGTTGAGGTCATCTGGATAACTAATCTTTCCTCCTCTATAAAAGTAATATTTTCATCTAGACACGTGTGCACATTTTCACAAGCTTTCCCTAACACCAGGTTCGAATTCGTGCTTTTTTCACAGAAACATAGTTTTCAGCGATTTCCACCTAACAGATATGTAATTTACATGTATTCCAACAACATGGCATTCTGGGTTCCGTACATGCTACATGTATGACGGATTTGGCAATCATGCGTTTCTGACTTGTGAGCATGTGGATTACAGTCCTTTCAAACTCCGAACAAGGCGTATATAAATTTAGAAATATTTACTCTGACTTCATAGGTTTTTTCTATCACCAGTTTCTAAAACCGGACATTTGGCACCAGAAAACACTCTTTGTGCGAATTCTCACCAATACCCATGTAATTTACATTGTTTACATAACCATGGAATTCCGTATTACTAGCATGTTTCATGCATCACGGATTCCTCTAACATGCACTTCTGAGTTGTGAGCATGCGCATGACTGATGTTTCAACCACCAAACAAGTTATCTATGCATTCTGAAATATTTACTTTGACTTTGTAGCTTCTTCCTATCACCAGTTTCAATACTCACACTTTGATCCCACAAAAACCCTCTTGGAGCGAATTCTTCCCTAGAGATATGTAAGTTGAATAGATTCCATCTACATGATATTCCGTGTTCCGTACATGCTACATACATGACGGATTCGACAAATATACATTCCTGAGTTGAGGTCATCTGGATTACTAATTTTTCCTCCTCTATAAAAGGAATATTTTCATCTAGACACGTGTGCACATTTTCACAAGCTTTCCCTAACACCAGGTTCGAATTCGTGCTTTTTTCACAGAAACATAGTTTTCAGCGATTTCCTCCTAACAGATATATAATTTAAATGTATTCCAACAATATGGCATTCCGGGTTCCCTACATGCTACATGTATGACGGATTTGGCAATCATGCGTTTCTGACTTGTGAGCATGTGGATTACAGACCTTTCAACCTCTGAAAAAGGCGTATATAAATTTAGAAATATTTACTCTGACTTCATAGGTTTTTCCTATCACCAGTTTCTTAAATCGGACATTTGGCACCAGAAAACACTCTTTGAGCGAATTCTCACCAATACCCATGTAATTTACATTGTTTACATAACCATGGAATTCCGTATTACGAGCATGTTTCATGCATCAAGGATTCCTCAAACATGCACTTCTGAGTTGTGAACATGCGCATGACTGATGTTTCAACAACCAAACAAATTATCTATGCACTCTGAAATATTTACTTTGACTTTGTAGCTTCTTCCTATCACCAGTTTCAATACTCACACTTTGATCCCACAAAAACCCTCTTGGAGCGAATTCTTCCCTAGAGATATGTAAGTTGAATAGATTCCATCTACATGATATTCCGTGTTCCGTACATGCTACATACATGACGGATTCGACAAATATACATTCCTGAGTTGAGGTCATCTGGATTACTAATCTTTCCTCCTCTATAAAAGGAATATTTTCATCTAGACACGTGTGCACTTTTTCACAAGCTTTCCCTAACACCAGGTTCGAATTCGTGCTTTCTTCACAGAAACAGAGTTTTCAGCGATTTCCACCTAACAGATATATAATTTACATGTATTCCAACAAAATGGCATTCCGGATTCCGTACATGCTACATGTATGACGGATTTGGCAATCATGCGTTTCTGACTTGTGAGCATGTGGGTTACAGACCTTTCAAACTGTGAACAACGCGTATATAAATTTAGAAATATTTACTCTGACTTCATAGGTTTTTCCTATCACCAGGTTCTAAAATCGGACATTTGGCACCAGAAAACACTCTTTGAGCGAATTCTCACCAATACCCATGTAATTTACATTGTTTACATTACCATGGAATTCCGTATTACGAGCATGTTTCATGCATTACGGATTCCTCAAACATGCACTTCTGAGTTGTGAACATGCGCATGACTTATGTTTCAACCACTAAACAAGTTACCTATGCATTCTGAAATATTTACTTTGACTTTGTAGCTTCTTCCTATCACCAGTTTCAATACTCACACTTTGATCCCACAAAAGCCCTCTTGGAGCGAATTCTTCCCTAGAGATATGTAAGTTGAATAGATTCCATCTACATGATATTCCGTGTTCCGTACATGCTACATACATGACGGATTCGACAAATATACATTCCTGAGTTGAGGTCATCTGGATTACTAATCTTTCCTCCTCTATAAAAGGAATATTTTCATCTAGACACGTGTGCACATTTTCACAAGCTTTCCCTAACACCAGGTTCGAATTAGTGCTTTTTTCACAGAAACATAGTTTTCAGCCATTTCCACCTAACAGATATGTAATTTACATGTATTCCAAAAACATGGCATTCCGGGTTCCGTACATGCTACATGTATGACGGATTTGGCAATCATGCGTTTCTGACTTGTGAGCATGTGGATTACAGACCTTTCAACCTCCGAACAAGGCGTATATAAATTTTGAATTATTTACTCTGACTTCATAAGTTTTTCCTATCACCAGGTTCTAAAATCAGACATTTGGCACCAGAAAACACTCTTTGAGCGAATTCTCACCAATACCCATGTAATTTACATTGTTTACATAACCATGGAATTCCGTATTACAAGCATGTTTCATGCATCACGGATTCCTCTAACATGCACTTCTGAGTTGTGAACATGCGCATGACTGATGTTTCAACCACCAAACAAGTTACCTATGCATTCTGAAATATTTACTTTGACTTTGTAGTTTCTTCCTATCACCAGTTTCAATACTCACACTTTGATCCCACAAAAACCCTCTTGGAGCGAATTCTTCCCTAGAGATATGTAAGATGAATAGATTCCATCTACATGATATTCCGTGTTCCGTACATGCTACATATATGACGGATTCGACAAATATACATTCCTGAGTTGAGGTCATCTGGATAACTAATCTTTCCTCCTCTATAAAAGTAATATTTTCATCTAGACACGTGTGCACATTTTCACAAGCTTTCCCTAACACCAGGTTCGAATTAGTGCTTTTTTCACAGAAACATAGTTTTCAGCGATTTCCACCTAACAGATATGTAATTTACATGTATTCCAACAACATGGCATTCTGGGTTCCGTACATGCTACATGTATGACGGATTTGGCAATCATGCGTTTCTGACTTGTGAGCATGTGGATTACATTCCTTTCAAACTCCGAACAAGGCGTATATAAATTTAGAAATATTTACTCTGACTTCATAGGTTTTTTCTATCACCAGTTTCTAAAACCGGACTTTTGGCACCAGAAAACACTCTTTGTGCGAATTCTCACCAATACCCATGTAATTTACATTGTTTACATAACCATGGAATTCCGTATTACGAGCATGTTTCATGCATCACGGATTCCTCTAACATGCACTTCTGAGTTGTGAACATGCGCATGACTGATGTTTCAAACACCAAACAAGTTATCTATGCATTCTGAAATATTTACTTTGACTTTGTAGCTTCTTCCTATCACCAGTTTCAATACTCACACTTTGATCCCACAAAAACCCTCTTGGAGCGAATTCTTCCCTAGAGATATGTAAGTTGAATAGTTTCCATCTACATGATATTCCGTGTTCCGTACATGCTACATACATGACGGATTCGACAAATATACATTCCTGAGTTGAGGTCATCTGGATTACTAATTTTTCCTCCTCTATAAAAGGAATATTTTCATCTAGACACGTGTGCACATTTTCACAAGCTTTCCCTAACACCAGGTTCGAATTCGTGCTTTTTTCACAGAAACATAGATTTCAGCGATTTCCTCCTAACAGATATATAATTTAAATGTATTCCAACAATATGGCATTCCGGGTTCCCTACATACTACATGTATGACGGATTTGGCAATCATGCGTTTCTGACTTGTGAGCATATGGATTACAGACCTTTCAACCTCTGAAAAAGGCGTATATAAATTTAGAAATATTTACTATGACTTCATAGTTTTTTCCTATCACCAGTTTCTAAAATCGGACATTTGGCACCAGAAAACACTCTTTGAGCGAATTCTCACCAATACCCATGTAATTTACATTGTTTACATAACCATGGAATTCCGTATTACGAGCATGTTTCATGCATCACGGATTCCTCTAACATGCACTTCTGAGTTGTGAGCATGCGCATGACTGATGTTTCAACCACCAAACAAGTTATCTATGCATTCTGAAATATTTACTTTGACTTTGTAGCTTCTTCCTATCACCAGTTTCAATACTCACACTTTGATCCCACAAAAACCCTCTTGGAGCGAATTCTTCCCTAGAGATATGTAAGTTGAATAGATTCCATCTACATGATATTCCGTGTTCCGTACATGCTACATACATGACGGATTCGACAAATATACATTCCTGAGTTGAGGTCATCTGGATTACAATTCTTTCCTCCTCTATAAAAGGAATATTTTCATCTAGACACGTGTGCACATTTTCACAAGCTTTCCCTAACACCAGGTTCGAATTCGTGCTTTTTTCACAGAAACATAGTTTTCAGCGATTTCCTCCTAACAGATATATAATTTAAATGTATTCCAACAATATGGCATTCCGGGTTCCCTACATGCTACATGTATGACGGATTTGGCAATCATGCGTTTCTGACTTGTGAGCATGTGGATTACAGACCTTTCAACCTCTGAAAAAGGCGTATATAAATTTAGAAATATTTACTCTGACTTCATAGGTTTTTCCTATCACCAGGTTCTAAAATCGGACATTTGGCACCAGAAAACACTCTTTGAGCGAATTCTCACCAATACCCATGTAATTTACATTGTTTACATAACCATGAAATTCCGTATTACGAGCATGTTTCATGCATCACGGATTCCTCAAACATGCACTTCTGAGTTGTGAACATGCGCATGAGTGATATTTCAACCACCAAACAAGTTACATATGCACTCTGAAATATTTACTTTGACTTTGTAGCTTCTTCCTATCACCAGTTTCAATACTCACACTTTGATCCCACAAAAACCCTCTTGGAGCGAATTCTTCCCTAGAGATATGTAAGATGAATAGATTCCATCTACATGATATTCCGTGTTCCGTACATGCTACATACATGACGGATTCGACAAATATACATTCCTGAGTTGAGGTCATCTGGATAACTAATCTTTCCTCCTCTATAAAAGTAATATTTTCATCTAGACACGTGTGCACATTTTCACAAGCTTTCCCTAACACCAGGTTCGAATTAGTGCTTTTTTCACAGAAACATAGTTTTCAGCCATTTCCACCTAAAAGATATGTAATTTACATGTATTCCAACAACATGGCATTCTGGGTTCCGTACATGCTACATGTATGACGGATTTGGCAATCATGCGTTTCTGACTTGTGAGCATGTGGATTACAGTCCTTTCAAACTCCGAACAAGGCGTATATAAATTTAGAAATATTTACTCTGACTTCATAGTTTTTCCTATCACCAGTTTCTTAAATCGGACATTTGGCACCAGAAAACACTCTTTGAGCGAATTCTCACCAATACCCATGTAATTTACATTGTTTACATAACCATGGAATTCCGTATTACGAGCATGTTTCATGCATCACGGATTCCTCTAACATGCACTTCTGAGTTGTGAACATGCGCATGACTGATGTTTCAAACACCAAACAATTATCTATGCATTCTCTAATATTTACTTTGACTTTGTAGCTTCTTCCTATCACCAGTTTCAATACTCACACTTTGATCCCACAAAAACCCTCTTGGAGCGAATTCTTCCCTAGAGATATGTAAGTTGAATAGATTCCATCTACATGATATTCCGTGTTCCGTACATGCTACATACATGACGGATTCGACAAATATACATTCCTGAGTTGAGGACATCTGGATTACTAATTTTTCCTCCTCTATAAAAGGAATATTTTCATCTAGACACGTGTGCACATTTTCACAAGCTTTCCCTAACACCAGGTTCGAATTCGTGCTTTTTTCACAGAAACATAGTTTTCAGCGATTTCCTCCTAACAGATATATAATTTAAATGTATTCCAACAATATGGCATTCCGGGTTCCCTACATGCTACATGTATGACGGATTTGGCAATCATGCGTTTCTGACTTGTGAGCATGTGGATTACAGACCTTTCAACCTCTGAAAAAGGCGTATATAAATTTAGAAATATTTACTCTGACTTCATAGGTTTTTCCTATCACCAGGTTCTAAAATCGGACATTTGGCACCAGAAAACACTCTTTGAGCGAATTCTCACCAATACCCATGTAATTTACATTGTTTACATAACCATGAAATTCCGTATTACGAGCATGTTTCATGCATCACGGATTCCTCAAACATGCACTTCTGAGTTGTGAACATGCGCATGAGTGATATTTCAACCACCAAACAAGTTACATATGCACTCTGAAATATTTACTTTGACTTTGTAGCTTCTTCCTATCACCAGTTTCAATACTCACACTTTGATCCCACAAAAACCCTCTTGGAGCGAATTCTTCCCTAGAGATATGTAAGTTGAATAGATTCCATCTACATGATATTCCGTGTTCCGTACATGCTACATACATGACGGATTCGACAAATATACATTCCTGAGTTGAGGTCATCTGGATAACTAATCTTTCCTCCTCTATAAAAGTAATATTTTCATCTAGACACGTGTGCACATTTTCACAAGCTTTCCCTAACACCAGGTTCGAATTAGTGCTTTTTTCACAGAAACATAGTTTTCAGCCATTTCCACCTAACAGATATGTAATTTACATGTATTCCAACAACATGGCATTCCGGGTTCCGTACATGCTACATGTATGACGGATTTGGCAATCATGCGTTTCTGACTTGTGAGCATGTGGATTACAGTCCTTTCAAACTCCGAACAAGGCGTATATAAATTTAGAAATATTTACTCTGACTTCATAGTTTTTCCTATCACCAGTTTCTTAAATCGGACATTTGGCACCAGAAAACACTCTTTGAGCGAATTCTCACCAATACCCATGTAATTTACATTGTTTACATAACCATGGAATTCCGTATTACGAGCATGTTTCATGCATCACGGATTCCTCTAACATGCACTTCTGAGTTGTGAACATGCGCATGACTGATGTTTCAAACACCAAACAAGTTATCTATGCATTCTCTAATATTTACTTTGACTTTGTAGCTTCTTCCTATCACCAGTTTCAATACTCACACTTTGATCCCACAAAAACCCTCTTGGAGCGAATTCTTCCCTAGAGATATGTAAGTTGAATAGATTCCATCTACATGATATTCCGTGTTCCGTACATGCTACATACATGACGGATTCGACAAATATACATTCCTGAGTTGAGGACATCTGGATTACTAATTTTTCCTCCTCTATAAAAGGAATATTTTCATCTAGACACGTGTGCACATTTTCACAAGCTTTCCCTAACATCAGGTTCGAATTCGTGCTTTTTTCACAGAAACATAGTTTTCAGCGATTTCCTCCTAACAGATATATAATTTAAATGTATTCCAACAATATGGCATTCCGGGTTCCCTACATGCTACATGTATGACGGATTTGGCAATCATGCGTTTCTGACTTGTGAGCATGTGGATTACAGACCTTTCAACCTCTGAAAAAGGCGTATATAAATTTAGAAATATTTACTCTGACTTCATAGGTTTTTCCTATCACCAGGTTCTAAAATCGGACATTTGGCACCAGAAAACACTCTTTGAGCGAATCCTCACCAATACCCATGTAATTTACATTGTTTACATAACCATGGAATTCCGTATTACGAGCATGTTTCATGCATCACGGATTCCTCAAACATGCACTTCTGAGTTGTGAACATGCGCATGAGTGATATTTCAACCACCAACAAGTTACATATGCACTCTGAAATATTTACTTTGACTTTGTAGCTTCTTCCTATCACCAGTTTCAATACTCACACTTTGATCCCACAAAAGCCCTCTTGGAGCGAATTCTTCCCTAGAGATATGTAAGTTGAATAGATTCCATCTACATGATATTCCGTGTTCCGTACATGCTACATACATGACGGATTCGACAAATATACATTCCTGAGTTGAGGTCATCTGGATTACTAATCTTTCCTCCTCTATAAAAGGAATATTTTCATCTAGACACGTGTGCACATTTTCACAAGCTTTCCCTAACACCAGGTTCGAATTAGTGCTTTTTTCACAGAAACATAGTTTTCAGCCATTTCCACCTAACAGATATGTAATTTACATGTATTCCAAAAACATGGCATTCCGGGTTCCGTACATGCTACATGTATGACGGATTTGGCAATCATGCGTTTCTGACTTGTGAGCATGTGGATTACAGACCTTTCAACCTCCGAACAAGGCGTATATAAATTTTGAATTATTTACTCTGACTTCATAAGTTTTTCCTATCACCAGGTTCTAAAATCAGACATTTGGCACCAGAAAACACTCTTTGAGCGAATTCTCACCAATACCCATGTAATTTACATTGTTTACATAACCATGGAATTCCGTATTACAAGCATGTTTATGCATCACGGATTCCTCTAACATGCACTTCTGAGTTGTGAACATGCGCATGACTGATGTTTCAACCACCAAACAAGTTACCTATGCACTCTGAAATATTTACTATGACTTTGTAGCTTCTTCCTATCACCAGTTTCAATACTCACACTTTGATCCCACAAAAACCCTCTTGGAGCGAATTCTTTCCTAGAGATATGTAAGTTGAATAGATTCCATCTGCATGATATTCCGTGTTCCGTACATGCTACATACATGACGGATTCGACAAATATACATTCCTGAGTTGAGGTCATCTGGATTACTAATCTTTCCTCCTCTATAAAAGTAATATTTTCATCTAGACACGTGTGCACATTTTCACAAGCTTTCCCTAACACCAGGTTCGAATTAGTGCTTTTTTCACAGAAATATAGTTTTCAGCGATTTCCACCTAGCAGATATGTAATTTATATGTATTCCAACAACATGGCCTTCCGGGTTCCGTACATGCTACATGTATGACGGATTTGGCAATCATGCGTTTCTGACTTGTGAGCATGTGGATTACAGACCTTTCAACCTCCGAACAAGGCGTATATAAATTTAGAAATATTGACTCTGACTTCATAGGTTTTTCCTATCACCAGGTTCTAAAATCGGACTTTTGGCACCAGAAAACACTCTTTGAGCGAATTCTCACCAATACCCATGTAAATTTCATTGTTTACATAACCATGGAATTCCGTATTACGAGCATGTTTCATGCATCACGGATTCCTCAAACATGCACTTGTGAGTTGGGAACATGCGCATGACTGATGTTTCAACCACCAAACAAGTTACCTATGCATTCTGAAATATTTACTTTGACTTTGTAGCTTCTTCCTATCACCAGTTTCAATACTCACACTTTGATCCCACAAAAACCCTCTTGGAGCGAATACTACCCTAGAGATATGTAAGTTGAATAGATTCCATCTACATGATATTCCGTGTTCCGTACATGCTACATACATGACGGATTCGACAAATATACATTCCTGAGTTGAGGTCATCTGGAATACTAATCTTTCCTCCTCTATAAAAGTAATATTTTCATCTAGACACGTGTGCACATTTTCACAAGCTTTCCCTAACACCAGGTTCGAATTAGTGCTTTTTTCCCAGAAACATAGTTTTCAGCGATTTCCACCTAAAAATATGTAATTTACATGTATTCGAACAACATGGCATTCCGGGTTCCGTACATGCTACATGTAGGACGGATTTGGCAATCATGCGTTTCTGACTTGTGAGCATGTGGATTACAGACCTTTCAACCTCCGAACAAGGCGTATATAAATTTAGAAATATTTACTCTGACTTCATAGGGTTTTCCTATCACCAGTTTCTAACATCGGACATTTGGCACCAGAAAACACTCTTTGAGCGAATTCTCATCAATACCCATGTAATTTACATTGTTTACATAACCATGGAATTCCGTATTACGAGCATGTTTCATGCATCACGGATTCCTCAAACATGCACTTCTGAGTTGTGAACATGCGCATGACTGATGTTTCAACCACCAAACAAATTTCCTATGCACTCTGAAATATTTACTTTGACTTTGTAGCTTCTTCCTTTCACCAGTTTCAATACTCACACTTTGATCCCACAAAAACCCTCTTGGAGCGAATTCTTCCCTAGAGATATGTAAGTTGAATATATTCCATCTACATGATATTTCGTGTTCCGTACATGCTACATACATGACGGATTCGACAAATATACATTCCTGAGTTGAGGTCATCTGGATTACTAATCTTTCCTCCTCTATAAATGTAATATTTTCATCTAGACATGTGTGCACATTTTCACAAACTTTCCCTGACACCAGGTTCGAATTCGTACTTTTTTCACAGAAACATAGTTTTCAGCGATTTCCACCTAACAGATATGTAATTTAAATGTATTCCAACAACATGGCATTCCGGGTTCCGTACATGCTACATTTATGACGGATTTGGCAATCATGAGTTTCTGACTTGTGAGCATGTGGATTACAGACCTTTCAAACTCCGAACAAGGCGTATATAAATTTAGAAATATTTACTCTGACTTCATAGGTTTTTCCTATCACCAGGTTCTAAAATCGGACATTTGGCACCAGAAAACACTCTTTGAGCGAATTCTCACCAATACCCATGTAATTTACATTGTTTACATAACCATGGAATTCCGTATTACGAGCATGTTTCATGCATCACGGATTCCTCAAACATGCACTTCTGAGTTGTGAACATGCGCATGACTGATGTTTCAACCACCAAACAAGTTACCTATGCACTCTGAAATATTTGCTTTGACTTTGTAGCTTCTTCCTATCACCAGTTTCAATACTCACACTTTGATCCCACAAAAACCCTCTTGGAGCGAATTCTTCCCTAGAGATATGTAAGTTGAATAGATTCCATCTACATGATATTCCGTGTTCCGTACATGCTACCTACATACATGACGGATTCGACAAATATACATTCCTGAGTTGAGGTCATCTGGATTACTAATCTTTCCTCCTCTATAAAAGTAATATTTTCATCTAGACATGTGTGCACATTTTCACAAGCTTTCCCTAACACCAGGTTCGAATTAGTGCTTTTTTCACAGAAATATAGTTTTCAGCGATTTCCACCTAACAGATATGTAATTTATATGTATTCCAACAACATGGCATTCCGGGTTCCGTACATGCTACATGTATGACGGATTTGGCAATCATGCGTTTCTGACTTGTGAGCATGTGGATTACAGACCTTTCAACCTCCGAACAAGGCGTATATAAATTTAGAAATATTGACTCTGACTTCATAGGTTTTTGCTATCACCAGGTTCTAAAATCGGACTTTTGGCACCAGAAAACACTCTTTGAGCGAATTCTCACCAATACCCTTGTAATTTACATTGTTTACATAACCATGGAATTCCGTATTACGAGCATGTTTCATGCATCAAGGATTCCTCTAACATGCACTTCTGAGTTGTGAACATGCGCATGACTGATGTTTCAACCACCAAACAAGTTACCTATGCACTCTGAAATATTTGCTTTGACTTTGTAGCTTCTTCCTATCAGCAGTTTCAATACTCACACTTTGATCCCACAAAAACCCTCTTGGAGCGAATTCTTCACTAGAGATATGTAAGTTGAATAGATTCCATCTACATGATATTCCGTGTTCCGTACATGCTACATACATGACGGATTCGACAAATATACATTCCTGAGTTGAGGTCATCTGGATTACTAATCTTTCCTCCTCTATAAAAGGAATATTTTCATCTAGACTCGTGTGCACATTTTCACAAGCTTTCCCTAACACCAGGTTCGAATTCGTGCTTTTTTCACAGAAACATAGTTTTCAGCGATTTCCACCTAACAGATATGTAATTTACATGTATTCCAACAACATGGCATTCCGGGTTCCGTACATGCTACATGTATGACGGATTTGGCAATCATGCGTTTCTGACTTGTGAGCATGTGGATTACAGACCTTTCAACCTCCGAACAAGGCGTATATAAATTTAGAAATATTTACTCTGACTTCATAGGTTTTTCCTATCACCAGGTTCTAAAATCGGACATTTGGCACCAGAAAACACTCTTTGAGCGAATTCTCACCAATACCCATGTAATTTACATTGTTTACATAACCATGGAATTCCGTATTACGAGCATGTTTCATGCATCACGGATTCCTCAAACATGCACTTGTGAGTTGTGGACATGCGCATGACTGATGTTTCAACCACCAAACAAGTTACCTATGCATTCTGAAATATTTACTTTGACTTTGTAGCTTCTTCCTATCACCAGTTTCAATACTCACACTTGGATCCCACAAAAACCCTCTTGGAGCGAATACTTCCCTAGAGATATGTAATTTGAAAAGATTCCATCTGCATGATATTCCATGTTCCGTACATGCTACATACATGACGGATTCGACAAATATACATTCCTGAGTTGAGGTCATCTGGATTACTAATCTTTCCTCCTCTATAAAAGTAATATTTTCATCTAGACACGTGTGCACTTTTTCACAAACTTTCCCTAACACCAGATTCGAATTAGTGCTTTTTTCACAGAAACATAGTTTTCAGCGATTTCCACCTAACAGATATGTAATTTACATGTATTCCAACAACATGGCATTCCGGGTTCCGTACATGATACATGTATGACAGATTTGGCAATCATGCGTTTCTGACTTGTGAGCATGTGGATTACAGACCTTTCAACCTCCGAACAAGGCGTATATAAATTTAGAAATATTTACTCTGACTTCATAGGTTTTTCCTATCACCAGGTTCTAAAATCGGACATTTGGCACCAGAAAACACTCTTTGAGCGAATTCTCACCAATACCCATGTAATTTACATTGTTTACATAACCATGGAATTCCGTAGTACGAGCATGTTTCATGCATCACGGATTCCTCAAACATGCACTTCTGAGTTGTGAACATGCGCATGACTGATGTTTCAACCACCAAACAATTTACCAATGCACTCTGAAATATTTACTTTGACTTTGTAGCTTCTTCCTATCACCAGTTTCAATACTCACACTTTGATCCCACAAAAACCCTCTTGGAGCGAATTCTTCCCTAGAGATATGTAAGTTGAATAGATTCCATCTACATGATATTCCGTGTTCCGTACATGCTACATACATGACGGATTCGACAAATATACATTCCTGAGTTGAGGTCATCTGGATTACTAATCTTTCCTCCTCTATAAAAGTAATATTTTCATCTAGACACGTGTGCACATTTTCACAATCTTTCCCTAACACCAGGTTCGAATTAGTGCTTTTTTCACAGAAATATAGTTTTCAGCGATTTCCACCTAACAGATATGTAATTTATATGTATTCCAACAACATGGCATTCCGGGTTCGGTACATGCTACATGTATGACGGATTTGGCAATCATGCGTTTCTGACTTGTGAGCATGTGGATTACAGACCTTTCAACCTCCGAACAAGGCGTATATAAATTTAGAAATATTTACTCTGACTTCATAGGTTTTTCCTATCACCAGGTTCTAAAATCGGACTTTTGGCACCAGAAAACACTCTTTGAGCGAATTCTCACCAATACCCATGTAATTTACATTGTTTACATAACCATGGAATTCTGTATTACGAGCATGTTTCATGCATCACGGATTCCTCAAACATGCACTTGTGAGTTGTGAACATGCGCATGACTGATGTTTCAACCACCAAACAAGTTACCTATGCATTCTGAAATATTTACTTTGACTTTGTAGCTTCTTCCTATCACCAGTTTCAATACTCACACTTTGATCCCACAAAAACCCTCTTGGAGCGAATACTTCCCTAGAGATATGTAAGTTGAATAGATACCATCTACATGATATTCCGTGTTCCGTACATGCTACATAAATGACGGATTCGACAAATATACATTCCTGAGTTGAGGTCATCTGGAATACTAATACTTATTCCTCTATAAAAGTAATATTTTCATCTAGACACGTGTGCACATTTTCACAAGCTTTCCCTAACACCAGGTTCGAATTAGTGCTTTTTTCACAGAAACATATTTTTCAGCGATTTCCACCTAAAAATATGTAATTTACATGTATTCAAACAACATGGCATTCCGGGTTCCGTACATGCTACATGTATGACGGATTTGGCAATCATGCGTTTCTGACTTGTGAGCATGTGGATTACAGACCTTTCAACCTCCGAACAAGGCGTATATAAATTTAGAAATATTTACTCTGACTTCATAGGTTTTTCCTATAACCAGGTTCTAAAATCGGACATTTGGCACCAGAAAACACTCTTTGAGCGAATTCTCAACAATACCCATGTAATTTATATTGTTTACATAACCATGGAATTCCGTATTACGAGCATGTTTCATGCATCACGGATTCCTCAAACATGCACTTCTGAGTTGTGAACATGCGCATGACTGATGTTTCAACCACCAAACAAGTTACCTATGCACTCTGAAATATTTACTTTGACTTTGTAGCTTCTTCCTATCACCAGTTTCAATACTCACACTTTGATCCCACAAAAACCCTCTTGGAGCGAATTCTTCCCTAGAGATATGTAAGTTGAATAGATTCCATCTACATGATATTCCGTGTTCCGTACATGCTACATACATGACGGATTCGACAAATATACATTCCTGAGTTGAGGTCATCTGGATTACTAATCTTTCCTCCTCTATAAAAGGAATATTTTCATCTAGACACTTGTGCACATTTTCACAAGCTTTCCCTAACACCAGGTTCGAATTAGTGCTTTTTTCACAGAAACATAGTTTTCAGCGATATCCCCCTAACAGATATGTAATTTACATGTATTCCAACAACATGGCATTCCGGGTTCCGTACATGCTACATGTGTGACGGATTTGGCAATCATGAGTTTCTGACTTGTGAGCATGTGGATTACAGACCTTTCAAACTCCGAACAAGGCGTATATAAATTTAGAAATATTTACTCTGACTTCATAGGTTTTTCCTATCACCAGGTTCTAAAATCGGACTTTTGGCACCAGAAAACACTCTTTGAGCGAATTCTCACCAATACCCTTGTAATTTACATTGTTTACATAACCATGGAATTCCGTATTACGAGCATGTTTCATGCATCAAGGATTCCTCTAACATGCACTTCTGAGTTGTGAACATGCGCATGACTGATGTTTCAACCACCAAACAAGTTACCTATGCACTCTGAAATATTTGCTTTGACTTTGTAGCTTCTTCCTATCAGCAGTTTCAATACTCACACTTTGATCCCACAAAAACCCTCTTGGAGCGAATTCTTCACTAGAGATATGTAAGTTGAATAGATTCCATCTACATGATATTCCGTGTTCCGTACATGCTACATACATGACGGATTCGACAAATATACATTCCTGAGTTGAGGTCATCTGGATTACTAATCTTTCCTCCTCTATAAAAGGAATATTTTCATCTAGACTCGTGTGCACATTTTCACAAGCTTTCCCTAACACCAGGTTCGAATTCGTGCTTTTTTCACAGAAACATAGTTTTCAGCGATTTCCACCTAACAGATATGTAATTTACATGTATTCCAACAACATGGCATTCCGGGTTCCGTACATGCTACATGTATGACGGATTTGGCAATCATGCGTTTCTGACTTGTGAGCATGTGGATTACAGACCTTTGAACCTCCGAACAAGGCGTATATAAATTTAGAAATATTTACTCTGACTTCATAGGTTTTTCCTATCACCAGGTTCTAAAATCGGACATTTGGCACCAGAAAACACTCTTTGAGCGAATTCTCACCAATACCCATGTAATTTACATTGTTTACATAACCATGGAATTCCGTATTACGAGCATGTTTCATGCATCACGGATTCCTCAAACATGCACTTGTGAGTTGTGGACATGCGCATGACTGATGTTTCAACCACCAAACAAGTTACCTATGCATTCTGAAATATTTACTTTGACTTTGTAGCTTCTTCCTATCACCAGTTTCAATACTCACACTTGGATCCCACAAAAACCCTCTTGGAGCGAATACTTCCCTAGAGATATGTAATTTGAAAAGATTCCATCTGCATGATATTCCATGTTCCGTACATGCTACATACATGACGGATTCGACAAATATACATTCCTGAGTTGAGGTCATCTGGATTACTAATCTTTCCTCCTCTATAAAAGTAATATTTTCATCTAGACACGTGTGCACTTTTTCACAAACTTTCCCTAACACCAGATTCGAATTAGTGCTTTTTTCACAGAAACATAGTTTTCAGCGATTTCCACCTAACAGATATGTAATTTACATGTATTCCAACAACATGGCATTCCGGGTTCCGTACATGATACATGTATGACAGATTTGGCAATCATGCGTTTCTGACTTGTGAGCATGTGGATTACAGACCTTTCAACCTCCGAACAAGGCGTATATAAATTTAGAAATATTTACTCTGACTTCATAGGTTTTTCCTATCACCAGGTTCTAAAATCGGACATTTGGCACCAGAAAACACTCTTTGAGCGAATTCTCACCAATACCCATGTAATTTACATTGTTTACATAACCATGGAATTCCGTAGTACGAGCATGTTTCATGCATCACGGATTCCTCAAACATGCACTTCTGAGTTGTGAACATGCGCATGACTGATGTTTCAACCACCAAACAATTTACCAATGCACTCTGAAATATTTACTTTGACTTTGTAGCTTCTTCCTATCACCAGTTTCAATACTCACACTTTGATCCCACAAAAACCCTCTTGGAGCGAATTCTTCCCTAGAGATATGTAAGTTGAATAGATTCCATCTACATGATATTCCGTGTTCCGTACATGCTACATACATGACGGATTCGACAAATATACATTCCTGAGTTGAGGTCATCTGGATTACTAATCTTTCCTCCTCTATAAAAGTAATATTTTCATCTAGACACGTGTGCACATTTTCACAATCTTTCCCTAACACCAGGTTCGAATTAGTGCTTTTTTCACAGAAATATAGTTTTCAGCGATTTCCACCTAACAGATATGTAATTTATATGTATTCCAACAACATGGCATTCCGGGTTCGGTACATGCTACATGTATGACGGATTTGGCAATCATGCGTTTCTGACTTGTGAGCATGTGGATTACAGACCTTTCAACCTCCGAACAAGGCGTATATAAATTTAGAAATATTTACTCTGACTTCATAGGTTTTTCCTATCACCAGGTTCTAAAATCGGACTTTTGGCACCAGAAAACACTCTTTGAGCGAATTCTCACCAATACCCATGTAATTTACATTGTTTACATAACCATGGAATTCTGTATTACGAGCATGTTTCATGCATCACGGATTCCTCAAACATGCACTTGTGAGTTGTGAACATGCGCATGACTGATGTTTCAACCACCAAACAAGTTACCTATGCATTCTGAAATATTTACTTTGACTTTGTAGCTTCTTCCTATCACCAGTTTCAATACTCACACTTTGATCCCACAAAAACCCTCTTGGAGCGAATACTTCCCTAGAGATATGTAAGTTGAATAGATACCATCTACATGATATTCCGTGTTCCGTACATGCTACATAAATGACGGATTCGACAAATATACATTCCTGAGTTGAGGTCATCTGGAATACTAATACTTATTCCTCTATAAAAGTAATATTTTCATCTAGACACGTGTGCACATTTTCACAAGCTTTCCCTAACACCAGGTTCGAATTAGTGCTTTTTTCACAGAAACATATTTTTCAGCGATTTCCACCTAAAAATATGTAATTTACATGTATTCAAACAACATGGCATTCCGGGTTCCGTACATGCTACATGTATGACGGATTTGGCAATCATGCGTTTCTGACTTGTGAGCATGTGGATTACAGACCTTTCAACCTCCGAACAAGGCGTATATAAATTTAGAAATATTTACTCTGACTTCATAGGTTTTTCCTATAACCAGGTTCTAAAATCGGACATTTGGCACCAGAAAACACTCTTTGAGCGAATTCTCAACAATACCCATGTAATTTATATTGTTTACATAACCATGGAATTCCGTATTACGAGCATGTTTCATGCATCACGGATTCCTCAAACATGCACTTCTGAGTTGTGAACATGCGCATGACTGATGTTTCAACCACCAAACAAGTTACCTATGCACTCTGAAATATTTACTTTGACTTTGTAGCTTCTTCCTATCACCAGTTTCAATACTCACACTTTGATCCCACAAAAACCCTCTTGGAGCGAATTCTTCCCTAGAGATATGTAAGTTGAATAGATTCCATCTACATGATATTCCGTGTTCCGTACATGCTACATACATGACGGATTCGACAAATATACATTCCTGAGTTGAGGTCATCTGGATTACTAATCTTTCCTCCTCTATAAAAGGAATATTTTCATCTAGACACTTGTGCACATTTTCACAAGCTTTCCCTAACACCAGGTTCGAATTAGTGCTTTTTTCACAGAAACATAGTTTTCAGCGATATCCCCCTAATAGATATGTAATTTACATGTATTCCAACAACATGGCATTCCGGGTTCCGTACATGCTACATGTGTGACGGATTTGGCAATCATGAGTTTCTGACTTGTGAGCATGTGGATTACAGACCTTTCAAACTCCGAACAAGGCGTATATAAATTTAGAAATATTTACTCTGACTTCATAGGTTTTTCCTATCACCAGGTTCTAAAATCGGACATTTGGCACCAGAAAACACTCTTTGAGCGAATTCTCACCAATACCCATGTAATTTACATTGTTTACATAACCATGGAATTCCGTATTACGAGCATGTTTCATGCATCAAGGATTCCTCTAACATGCACTTCTGAGTTGTGAACATGCGCATGACTGATGTTTCAACCACCAAACAAGTTACCTATGCACTCTGAAATATTTACTTTGACTTTGTAGCTTCTTCCTATCACCAGTTTCAATACTCACACTTTGATCCCACAAAAACCCTCTTGGAGCGAATTCTTCCCTAGAGATATGTAAGTTGAATAGATTCCATCTACATGATATTCCGTGTTCCGTACATGCTACATACATGACGGATTCGACAAATATACATTCCTGAGTTGAGGTCATCTGGATTACTAATCTTTCCTCCTCTATAAAAGTAATATTTTCATCTAGACACGTGTGCACATTTTCACAAGCTTTCCCTAACACCAGGTTCGAATTCGTGCTTTTTTCACAGAAACATAGTTTTCAGCGATTTCCACCTAACAGATATATAATTTACATGTATTCCAACAACATGGAATACCGGGTTCCGTACATGCTACATGTAGGACGGATTTGGCAATCATGCGTTTCTGACTTGTGAGCATGTGGATTACAGACCTTTCATCCTCCGAACAAGGCGTATATAAATTTAGAAATATTTACTCTGACTTCATAAGTTTTTCTATCACCAGGTTCTAAAATCGGACATTTGGCACCAGAAAACACTCTTTGAGCGAATTCTCACCAATACCCATGTAATTTACATTGTTTACATAACCATGGAATTTCGTATTACGAGCATGTTTCATGCATCACGGATTCCTCCAACATGCACTTCTGAGTTGTGAACATGCGCATGACTGATGTTTCAACAACCAAACAAATTACCTATGCACTCTGAAATATTTACTTTGACTTTGTAGCTTCTTCCTATCACCAGTTTCAATACTCACACTTTGATCCCACAAAAACCCTCTTGGAGCGAATTCTTCCCTAGAGATATGTAAGTTGAATATATTCCATCTACATGATATTTCGTGTTCCGTACATGCTACATACATGACGGATTCGACAAATATACATTCCTGAGTTGAGGTCATCTGGATTACTAATCTTTCCTCCTCTATAAAAGGAATATTTTCATCTAGACACTTGTGCACATTTTCACAAGCTTTCCCTAAAACCAGGTTCGAATTCGTGCTTTTTTCACAGAAACATAGTTTTCAGCGATTTCCACCAAAAAGATATATAATTTACATGTATTCCAACAACATGGCATTCCGGGTTCCGTACATGCTACATGTATGACGGATTTGGCAATCATGAGTTTCTGACTTGTGAGCATGTGGATTACAGACCTTTCAACCTCCGAACAAGGCGTATATAAATTTAGAAATATTTACTCTGACTTCATAGGTTTTTCCTATCACCAGGTTCTAAAATCGGACATTTGGCACCAGAAAACACTCTTTGAGCGAATTCTCACCAATACCCATGTAATTTACATTGTTTACATAACCATGGAATTCCGTATTACGAGCATGTTTCATGCATCACGGATTCCTCAAACATGCACTTCTGAGTTGTGAACATGCGCATGACTGATGTTTCAACCACCAAACAAATTACCTATGCACTCTGAAATATTTACTTTGACTTTGTATCTTCTTCCTATCACCAGTTTCAATACTCACACTTTGATCCCACAAAAACACTCTTGGAGCGAATTCTTCCCTAGAGATATGTAAGTTGCATAGATTCCATCTACATTATATTTCGTGTTCTGTACATGCTACATACATGACGGATTCGACAAATATACATTTCGGAGTTGAGGTCATCTGGATTACTAATCTTTCCTCGTCTATAAAAGTAATATTTTCATCTAGACACGTGTGCACATTTTCACAAGCTTTCCCTAACACCAGGTTCGAATTACTGCTTTTTTCACAGAAACATAGTTTTCAGCGATTTCCACCTAACAGATATGTAATTTACATGTATTCCAACAACATGGCATTCCGGGTTCCGTACATGCTACATGTATGACGTATTTGGCAATCATGCATTTCTGACTTGTGAGCATGTGGATTACAGACCTTTCAACCTCCGAACAAGGCGTATATAAATTTAGAATATTTACTCTGACTTCATAGGTTTTTCCTATCACCAGTTTTTAAATCGGACTTTTGGCACCAGAAAACACACTTTGTGCGAATTCTCACCAATACCCATGTAATTTACATTGTTTACATAACCATGGAATTCCGTATTATGAGCATGTTTCATGCATCACGGATTCCTCAACATGCACTTCTGAGTTGTGAACATGCGCATGACTGATGTTTCAAACACCAAACAAGTTACCTATGCATTCTGATATATTTACTTTGACTTTGTAGCTTCTTCCTATCACCAGTTTCAATACTCACACTTTGATCCCACAAAAACCGTCTTGGAGCGAATTCTTCCCTAGAGATATGTAAGTTGAATAGATTCCATCTACATGATATTCCGTGTTCCGTACATGCTACATACATGACGGATTCGACAAATATACATTCCTGAGTTGAGGTCATCTGGATTACTAATCTTTCCTCCTCTATAAAAGAAATATTTTCATCTAGACTCTTGTGCATATTTTCACAAGCTTTCCCTAACACCAGGTTCGGATTAGTGCTTTTTTCACAGAAACATAGTTTTCAACTATATCCCCCTAATAGATATGTAATTTACATGTATTCCAACAACATGGAGTTCCGGGTTCCGTACATGCTACATGTGTGACGGATTTGGCAATCATGCGTTTCTGACTTGTGAGCATGTGGATTACAGACCTTTCAACCTCCGAACAAGGCGTATATAAATTTAGAAATATTTACTCTGACTTCATAGGTTTTTCCTATCACCAGGTTCTAAAATCGGACATTTGGCACCAGAAAACCCTCTTTGAGCGAATTCTAACCAATACCCATGTAATTTACATTGTTTACATAACCATGGAATTCCGTATTACGAGCATGTTTCATGCATCAAGGATTCCTCAAACATGCACTTCTGAGTTGTGAACATGCGCATGACTGATGTTTCAACAACCAAACAAATTACCAATGCACTCTGAAATATTTACTTTGACTTTGTAGCTTCTTCCTATCACCAGTTTCAATACTCACACTTTGATCCCACAAAAACCCTCTTGGAGCGAATTCTTCCCTAGAGATATGTAAGTTGAATAGATTCCATCTACATGATATTCCGTGTTCCGTACATGCTACATACATGACGGATTCGACAAATATACATTCCTGAGTTGAGGTCATCTGGATTACTAATCTTTCCTCCTCTATAAAAGGAATATTTTCATCTAGACACTTGTGCACATTTTCACAAGCTTTCCCTCACACCAGGTTCGAATTCGTGCTTTTTTCACAGAAACATAGTTTTCAGCAATATACCCCTAATAGATATGTAATTTACATGTATTCCAACAACATGGCATTCCGGGTTCCGTACATGCTACATGTGTGACGGATTTGGCAATCATGAGTTTCTGACTTGTGAGCATGTGGATTATAGACCTTTCAAACTCCGAACAAGGCGTATATAAATTTAGAAATATTTACTCTGACTTCATAGGTTTTTCCTATCACCAGGTTCTAAAATCGGACATTTGGCACCAGAAAACACTCTTTGAGCGAATTCTCACCAATACCCATGTAATTTACATTGTTTACATAACCATGGAATTCCGTATTACGAGCATGTTTCATGCATCACGGATTCCTCAAACATGCACTTCTGAGTTGTGAACATGCGCATGACTGATGTTTCAACCACCAAACAAGTTACCTATGCACTCTGAAATATTTACTTTGACTTTGTAGCTTCTTCCTATCACCAGTTTCAATACTCACACTTTGATCCCACAAAAACCCTCTTGGAGCGAATTCTTCCCTAGAGATATGTAAGTTCAATAGATTCCATCTACATGATATTCCGTGTTCCGTACATGCTACATACATGACGGATTCGACAAATATACATTCCTGAGTTGAGGTCATCTGGATTACTAATCTTTCCTCCTCTATAAAAGGAATATTTTCATCTAGACACGTGTGCACAATTTCACAAGCTTTCCCTAACACCAGGTTCGAATTCGTGCTTTTTTCACAGAAATATAATTTTCAGCGATTTCCACCTAACAGATATATAATTAACATGTATTCCAACAACATGGCATTCCGGGTTCCGTGCATGCTACATGTATGACGGATTTGGCAATCATGCGTTTCTGACTTGTGAGCATGTGGATTACAGACCTTTCAACCTCCGAACAAGGCGTATATAAATTTAGATTATTTACTCTGACTTCATAGGTTTTTCCTATCACCAGTTTTTAAATCGGACTTTTGGCACCAGAAAACACACTTTGTGCGAATTCTCACCAATACCCATGTAATTTACATTGTTTACATAACCATGGAATTCCGTATTATGAGCATGTTTCATGCATCACGGATTCCTCAACATGCACTTCTGAGTTGTGAACATGCGCATGACTGATGTTTCAAACACCAAACAAGTTACCTATGCATTCTGATATATTTACTTTGACTTTGTAGCTTCTTCCTATCACCAGTTTCAATACTCACACTTTGATCCCACAAAAACCGTCTTGGAGCGAATTCTTCCCTAGAGATATGTAAGTTGAATAGATTCCATCTACATGATATTCCGTGTTCCGTACATGCTACATACATGACGGATTCGACAAATATACATTCCTGAGTTGAGGTCATCTGGATTACTAATCTTTCCTCCTCTATAAAAGAAATATTTTCATCTAGACACTTGTGCATATTTTCACAAGCTTTCCCTAACACCAGGTTCGAATTAGTGCTTTTTTCACAGAAACATAGTTTTCAGCAATATCCCCCAAATAGATATGTAATTTACATGTATTTCAACAAAATGGCATTCCGGGTTCCGTACATGCTACATGTGTGACGGATTTGGCAATCATGCGTTTCTGACTTTTGAGCATGTGGATTACAGACCTTTCAAATTCCGAACAAGGCGTATATAAATTTAGAAATATTTACTCTGACTTCATAGGTTTTTCCTATCACCAGGTTCTAAAATCGGACATTTGGCACCAGAAAACACTCTTTGAGCGAATTCTCACCAATACCCATGTAATTTACATTGTTTACATAACCATGGAATTCCGTATTACGAGCATGTTTCATGCATCACGGATTCCTCAAACATGCACTTCTGAGTTGTGAACATGCGCATGACTGATGTTTCAACCACCAAACAAGTTACCTATGCACTCTGAAATATTTACTTTGACTTTGTAGCTTCTTCCTATCACCAGTTTCAATACTCACACTTTGATCCCACAAAAACCCTCTTGGAGCGAATTCTTCCCTAGAGATATGTAAGTTCAATAGATTCCATCTACATGATATTCCGTGTTCCGTACATGCTACATACATGACGGATTCGACAAATATACATTCCTGAGTTGAGGTCATCTGGATTACTAATCTTTCCTCCTCTATAAAAGGAATATTTTCAACTAGACACTTGTGCACATTTTCACAAGCTTTCCCTAACACCAGGTTCGAATTAGTGCTTTTTTCACAGAAATATAGTTTTCAGCAATATACCCCTAATAGATATGTAATTTACATGTATTCCAACAACATGGCATTCCGGGTTCCGTACATGCTACATGTGTGACGGATTTGGCAATCATGAGTTTCTGACTTGTGAGCATGTGGATTACAGACCTTTCAAACTCCGAACAAGGCGTATATAAATTTAGAAATATTTACTCTGACTTCAAAGGTTTTTCCTATAACCAGGTTCTAAAATCGGAAATTTGGCACCAGAAAACACTCTTTGAGCGAATTCTCACCAATACCCATGTAATTTACATTGTTTACATAACCATGGAATTCCGTATTACGAGCATGTTTCATGCATCACGGATTCCTCAAACATGCACTTCTGAGTTGTGAACATGCGCATGACTGATGTTTCAACCACCAAACAAGTTACCTATGCACTCTGAAATATTTACTTTGACTTTGTAGCTTCTTCCTATCACCAGTTTCAATACTCACACTTTGATCCCACAAAAACCCTCTTGGAGCGAATTCTTCCCTAGAGATATGTAAGTTGAATTGATTCCATCTACATGATATTCCGTGTTCCGTACATGCTACATACATGACGGATTCGACAAATATACATTCCTGAGTTGAGGTCATCTGGATTACTAATCTTTCCTCCTCTATAAAAGGAATATTTTCATCTAGACACGTGTGCACATTTTCACAAGCTTTCCCTAACACCAGGTTCGAATTCGTGCTTTTTTCACAGAAATATAGTTTTCAGCGATTTCCACCTAACAGATATATAATTAACATGTATTCCAACAACATGGCATTCCGGGTTCCGTACATGCTACATGTATGACGGATTTGGCAATCATGCGTTTCTGACTTGTGAGCATGTGGATTACAGACCTTTCAACCTCCGAACAAGGCGTATATAAATTTAGAAATATTTACTCTGACTTCATAGGTTTTTCCTATCACCAGGTTCTAAAATCGGACATTTGGCACCAGAAAACACTCTTTGAGCGAATTCTCACCAATACCCATGTAATTTACATTGTTTACATAACCATGGAATTCCGTATTACGAGCATGTTTCATGCATCAAGGATTCCTCAAACATGCACTTCTGAGTTGTGAACATGCGCATGACTGATGTTTCAACAACCAAACAAATTACCAATGCACTCTGAAATATTTACTTTGACTTTGTAGCTTCTTCCTATCACCAGTTTCAATACTCACACTTTGATCCCACAAAAACCCTCTTGGAGCGAATTCTTCCCTAGAGATATGTAAGTTGAATAGATTCCATCTACATGATATTCCGTGTTCCGTACATGCTACATACATGACGGATTCGACAAATATACATTCCTGAGTTGAGGTCATCTGGATTACTAATCTTTCCTCCTCTATAAAAGGAATATTTTCATCTAGACACTTGTGCACATTTTCACAAGCTTTCCCTAACACCAGGTTCGAATTAGTGCTTTTTTCACAGAAACATAGTTTTCAGCAATATACCCCTAATAGATATGTAATTTACATGTATTCCAACAACATGGCATTCCGGGTTCCGTACATGCTACATGTGTGACGGATTTGGCAATCATGAGTTTCTGACTTGTGAGCATGTGGATTACAGACCTTTCAAACTCCGAACAAGGCGTATATAAATTTAGAAATATTTACTCTGACTTCATAGGTTTTTCCTATCACCAGGTTCTAAAATCGGACATTTGGCACCAGAAAACACTCTTTGAGCGAATTCTCACCAATACCCATGTAATTTACATTGTTTACATAACCATGGAATTCCGTATTACGAGCATGTTTCATGCATCACGGATTCCTCAAACATGCACTTCTGAGTTGTGAACATGCGCATGACTGATGTTTCAACCACCAAACAAGTTACCTATGCACTCTGAAATATTTACTTTGACTTTGTAGCTTCTTCCTATCACCAGTTTCAATACTCACACTTTGATCCCACAAAAACCCTCTTGGAGCGAATTCTTCCCTAGAGATATGTAAGTTGAATTGATTCCATCTACATGATATTCCGTGTTCCGTACATGCTACATACATGACGGATTCGACAAATATACATTCCTGAGTTGAGGTCATCTGGATTACTAATCTTTCCTCCTCTATAAAAGGAATATTTTCATCTAGACACGTGTGCACATTTTCACAAGCTTTCCCTAACACCAGGTTCGAATTCGTGCTTTTTTCACAGAAATATAGTTTTCAGCGATTTCCACCTAACAGATATATAATTAACATGTATTCCAACAACATGGCATTCCGGGTTCCGTACATGCTACATGTATGACGGATTTGGCAATCATGCGTTTCTGACTTGTGAGCATGTGGATTACAGACCTTTCAACCTCCGAACAAGGCGTATATAAATTTAGAAATATTTACTCTGACTTCATAGGTTTTTCCTATCACCAGGTTCTAAAATCGGACATTTGGCACCAGAAAACACTCTTTGAGCGAATTCTCACCAATACCCATGTAATTTACATTGTTTACATAACCATGGAATTCCGTATTACGAGCATGTTTCATGCATCAAGGATTCCTCAAACATGCACTTCTGAGTTGTGAACATGCGCATGACTGATGTTTCAACAACCAAACAAATTACCAATGCACTCTGAAATATTTACTTTGACTTTGTAGCTTCTTCCTATCACCAGTTTCAATACTCACACTTTGATCCCACAAAAACCCTCTTGGAGCGAATTCTTCCCTAGAGATATGTAAGTTGAATAGATTCCATCTACATGATATTCCGTGTTCCGTACATGCTACATACATGACGGATTCGACAAATATACATTCCTGAGTTGAGGTCATCTGGATTACTAATCTTTCCTCCTCTATAAAAGGAATATTTTCATCTAGACACGTGTGCACAATTTCACAAGCTTTCCCTAACACCAGGTTCGAATTCGTGCTTTTTTCACAGAAATATAATTTTCAGCGATTTCCACCTAACAGATATATAATTAACATGTATTCCAACAACATGGCATTCCGGGTTCCGTACATGCTACATGTATGACGGATTTGGCAATCATGCGTTTCTGACTTGTGAGCATGTGGATTACAGACCTTTCAACCTCCGAACAAGGCGTATATAAATTTAGATTATTTTCTCTGACTTCATAGGTTTTTCCTATCACCAGTTTTTAAATCGGACTTTTGGCACCAGAAAACACACTTTGTGCGAATTCTCACCAATACCCATGTAATTTACATTGTTTACATAACCATGGAATTCCGTATTATGAGCATGTTTCATGCATCACGGATTCCTCAACATGCACTTCTGAGTTGTGAACATGCGCATGACTGATGTTTCAAACACCAAACAAGTTACTTATGCATTCTGATATATTTACTTTGACTTTGTAGCTTCTTCCTATCACCAGTTTCAATACTCACACTTTGATCCCACAAAAACCGTCTTGGAGCGAATTCTTCCCTAGAGATATGTAAGTTGAATAGATTCCATCTACATGATATTCCGTGTTCCGTACATGCTACATACATGACGGATTCGACAAATATACATTCCTGAGTTGAGGTCATCTGGATTACTAATCTTTCCTCCTCTATAAAAGAAATATTTTCATCTAGACACTTGTGCATATTTTCACAAGCTTTCCCTAACACCAGGTTCGAATTAGTGCTTTTTTCACAGAAACATAGTTTTCAGCAATATCCCCCAAATAGATATTTAATTTAAATGTATTTCAACAAAATGGCATTCCGGGTTCCGTACATGCTACATGTGTGACGGATTTGGCAATCATGCGTTTCTGACTTGTGAGCATGTGGATTACAGACCTTTCAAACTCCGAACAAGGCGTATATAAATTTAGAAATATTTACTCTGACTTCATAGGTTTTTCCTATCACCAGGTTCTAAAATCGGACATTTGGCACCAGAAAACACTCTTTGAGCGAATTCTCACCAATACCCATGTAATTTACATTGTTTACATAACCATGGAATTCCGTATTACGAGCATGTTTCATGCATCACGGATTCCTCCAACATGCACTTCTGAGTTGTGAACATGCGCATGACTGATGTTTCAACCACCAAACAAGTTACCTATGCACTCTGAAATATTTACTTTGACTTTGTAGCTTCTTCCTATCACCAGTTTCAATACTCACACTTTGATCCCACAAAAACCCTCTTGGAGCGAATTCTTCCCTAGAGATATGTAAGTTCAATAGATTCCATCTACATGATATTCCGTGTTCCGTACATGCTACATACATGACGGATTCGACAAATATACATTCCTGAGTTGAGGTCATCTGGATTACTAATCTTTCCTCCTCTATAAAAGGAATATTTTCAACTAGACACTTGTGCACATTTTCACAAGCTTTCCCTAACACCAGGTTCGAATTAGTGCTTTTTTCACAGAAATATAGTTTTCAGCAATATACCCCTAATAGATATGTAATTTACATGTATTCCAACAACATGGCATTCCGGGTTCCGTACATGCTACATGTGTGACGGATTTGGCAATCATGAGTTTCTGACTTGTGAGCATGTGGATTACAGACCTTTCAAACTCCGAACAAGGCGTATATAAATTTAGAAATATTTACTCTGACTTCAAAGGTTTTTCCTATCACCAGGTTCTAAAATCGGACATTTGGCACCAGAAAACACTCTTTGAGCGAATTCTCACCAATACCCATGTAATTTACATTGTTTACATAACCATGGAATTCCGTATTACGAGCATGTTTCATGCATCACGGATTCCTCCAACATGCACTTCTGAGTTGTGAACATGCGCATGACTGATGTTTCAACCACCAAACAAGTTACCTATGCACTCTGAAATATTTACTTTGACTTTGTAGCTTCTTCCTATCACCAGTTTCAATACTCACACTTTGATCCCACAAAAACCCTCTTGGAGCGAATTCTTCCCTAGAGATATGTAAGTTCAATAGATTCCATCTACATGATATTCCGTGTTCCGTACATGCTACATACATGACGGATTCGACAAATATACATTCCTGAGTTGAGGTCATCTGGATTACTAATCTTTCCTCCTCTATAAAAGGAATATTTTCATCTAGACACGTGTGCACATTTTCACAAGCTTTCCCTAACACCAGGTTCGAATTCGTGCTTTTTTCACAGAAATATAGTTTTCAGCGATTTCCACCTAACAGATATATAATTAACATGTATTCCAACAACATGGCATTCCGGGTTCCGTACATGCTACATGTATGACGGATTTGGCAATCATGCGTTTCTGACTTGTGAGCATGTGGATTACAGACCTTTCAACCTCCGAACAAGGCGTATATAAATTTAGAAATATTTACTCTGACTTCATAGGTTTTTCCTATCACCAGGTTCTAAAATCGGACATTTGGCACCAGAAAACCCTCTTTGAGCGAATTCTCACCAATACCCATGTAATTTACATTGTTTACATAACCATGGAATTCCGTATTACGAGCATGTTTCATGCATCAAGGATTCCTCAAACATGCACTTCTGAGTTGTGAACATGCGCATGACTGATGTTTCAACAACCAAACAAATTACCAATGCACTCTGAAATATTTACTTTGACTTTGTAGCTTCTTCCTATCACCAGTTTCAATACTCACACTTTGATCCCACAAAAACCCTCTTGGAGCGAATTCTTCCCTAGAGATATGTAAGTTGAATAGATTCCATCTACATGATATTCCGTGTTCCGTACATGCTACATACATGACGGATTCGACAAATATACATTCCTGAGTTGAGGTCATCTGGATTACTAATCTTTCCTCCTCTATAAAAGGAATATTTTCATCTAGACACTTGTGCACATTTTCACAAGCTTTCCCTAACACCAGGTTCGAATTAGTGCTTTTTTCACAGAAACATAGTTTTCAGCAATATACCCCTAATAGATATGTAATTTACATGTATTCCAACAACATGGCATTCCGGGTTCCGTACATGCTACATGTGTGACGGATTTGGCAATCATGAGTTTCTGACTTGTGAGCATGTGGATTACAGACCTTTCAAACTCCGAACAAGGCGTATATAAATTTAGAAATATTTACTCTGACTTCATAGGTTTTTCCTATCACCAGGTTCTAAAATCGGACATTTGGCACCAGAAAACACTCTTTGAGCGAATTCTCACCAATACCCATGTAATTTACATTGTTTACATAACCATGGAATTCCGTATTACGAGCATGTTTCATGCATCACGGATTCCTCAAACATGCACTTCTGAGTTGTGAACATGCGCATGACTGATGTTTCAACCACCAAACAAGTTACCTATGCACTCTGAAATATTTACTTTGACTTTGTAGCTTCTTCCTATCACCAGTTTCAATACTCACACTTTGATCCCACAAAAACCCTCTTGGAGCGAATTCTTCCCTAGAGATATGTAAGTTCAATAGATTCCATCTACATGATATTCCGTGTTCCGTACATGCTACATACATGACGGATTCGACAAATATACATTCCTGAGTTGAGGTCATCTGGATTACTAATCTTTCCTCCTCTATAAAAGGAATATTTTCATCTAGACACGTGTGCAAAATTTCACAAGCTTTCCCTAACACCAGGTTCGAATTCGTGCTTTTTTCACAGAAATATAGTTTTCAGCGATTTCCACCTAACAGATATATAATTAACATGTATTCCAACAACATGGCATTCCGGGTTCCGTACATGCTACATGTATGACGGATTTGGCAATCATGCGTTTCTGACTTGTGAGCATGTGGATTACAGACCTTTCAACCTCCGAACAAGGCGTATATAAATTTAGAAATATTTACTCTGACTTCATAGGTTTTCCTATCACCAGGTTCTAAAATCGGACATTTGGCACCAGAAAACCCTCTTTGAGCGAATTCTCACCAATACCCATGTAATTTACATTGTTTACATAACCATGGAATTCCGTATTACGAGCATGTTTCATGCATCAAGGATTCCTCAAACATGCACTTCTGAGTTGTGAACATGCACATGACTGATGTTTCAACAACCAAACAAATTACCAATGCACTCTGAAATATTTACTTTGACTTTGTAGCTTCTTCCTATCACCAGTTTCAATACTCACACTTTGATCCCACAAAAACCCTCTTGGAGCGAATTCTTCCCTAGAGATATGTAAGTTGAATAGATTCCATCTACATGATATTCCGTGTTCCGTACATGCTTCATACATGACGGATTCGACAAATATACATTCCTGAGTTGAGGTCATCTGGATTACTAATCTTTCCTCCTCTATAAAAGTAATATTTTCATCTAGACAGGTGTGCACATTTTCACAAGCTTTCCGTAACACCAGGTTCGAATTCGTGCTTTTTTCACAGAAATATAGTTTTCAGCGATTTCCACCTAACAGATAAATAATTTACATATATTCCAACAACATGGCATTAGGGGTTCCTTACATGCTACATGTATGACGGATTTGGCAATCATGCGTTTCTGACTTGTGAGCATGTGGATTACAGACCTTTCAACCTCCGAACAAGGCGTATATAAATTTAGAAATATTTACTCTGACTTCATAGGTTTTTCCTATCACCAGGTTCTAAAATCGGACATTTGGCACCAGAAAACACTCTTTGAGCGAATTCTCACCAATACCCATGTAATTTACATTGTTTACATAACCATGGAATTCCGTATTACGAGCATGTTTCATGCATCTAGGATTCCTCAAACATGCACTTCTGAGTTGTGAACATGCGCATGAATGATGTTTCAACAACCAAACAAATTACCTATGCACTCTGAAATATTTACTTTGACTTTGTAGCTTCTTCCTATCACCAGTTTGAATACTCACACTTTGATCCCACAAAAACCCTCTTGGAGCGAATTCTTTCCTAGAGATATGTAAGTTGAATAGATTCCATCTACATGATATTCCGTGTTCCGTACATGCTACATACATGACGGATTCGACAAATATACATTCCTGAGTTGAGGTCATCTGGATTACTAATCTTTCCTCGTCTATAAAAGGAATATTTTCATCTAGACACGTGTGCACATTTTCACAAGCTTTCCCTAACACCAGGTTCGAATTACTGCTTTTTTCACAGAAACATAGTTTTCAGCGATTTCCACCTAACAGATATGTAATTTACATGTATTCCAACAACATGGCATTCCGGGTTCCGTACATGCTACATGTATGACGGATTTGGCAATCATGTGTTTCTGACTTGTGAGCATGTGGATTACAGACCTTTCAACCTCCGAACAAGGCGTTTATAAATTTAGAAATATTTACTCTGACTTCATAGGTTTTTCCTCTCACCAGTTTCTAAAATCGGACTTTTGGCACCAGAAAACACACTTTGTGCGAATTCTCACCAATACCCATGTAATTTACATTGTTTACATAACCATGGAATTCCGTATTATGAGCATGTTTCATGCATCACGGATTCCTCAAACATGCACTTCTGAGTTGTGAACATGCGCATGACTGATGTTTCAACCACCAAACAAGTTACCTATGCATTCTGATATATTTACTTTGACTTTGTAGCTTCTTCCTATAACCAGTTTCAATACTCACACTTTGATCCCACAAAAACCGTCTTGGAGCGAATTCTTCCCTAGAGATATGTAAGTTGAATAGATTCCATCTACATGGTATTCCGTGTTCCGTACATGCTACATACATGACGGATTCGACAAATATACATTCCTGAGTTGAGGTCATTTGGATTACTAATCTTTCCTCCTCTATAAAAGAAATATTTTCATCTAGACACTTGTGCACATTTTCACAAGCTTTCCCTAACACCAGGTTCGAATTAGTGCTTTTTTCACAGAAACATAGTTTTCAGCGATATCCCCCTAATAGATATGTAATTTACATGTATTCCAACAACATGGCATTCCGGGTTCCGTACATGCTACATGTATGACGGATTTGGCAATCATGAGTTTCTGACTTGTGAGCATGTGGATTACAGACCTTTCAAACTCCGAACAAGGCGTATATAAATTTAGAAATATTTACTCTGACTTCATAGGTTTTTCCTATCACCAGGTTCTAACATCGGACATTTGGCTCCAGAAAACACTCTTTGAGCTAATTCTCACCAATACTCATGTAATTTACATTGTTTACATAACCATGGAATTCCGTATTACGAGCATGATTCATGCATCACGGATTCCTCAAACATGCACTTCTGAGTTGTGAACATGCGCATGACTGATATTTCAACCACCAAACAAGTTACCTATGCACTCTGAAATATTTACTTTGACTTTGTAGCTTCTTCCTATCACCAGTTTCAATACTCACACTTTGATCCCACAAAAACCCTCTTGGAGCGAATTCTTCCCTAGAGATATGTAAGTTCAATAGATTCCATCTACATGATATTCCGTGTTCCGTACATGCTACATACATGACGGATTCGACAAATATACATTCCTGAGTTGAGGTCATCTGGATTACTAATCTTTCCTCCTCTATATAAGGAATATTTTCATCTAGACACGTGTGCACATTTTCACAAGCTTTCCCTAACACCATGTTCGAATTCGTGCTTTTTTCACAGAAATATAGTTTTCAGCGATTTCCACCTAACAGATATATAATTTACATGTATTCCAACAACATGGCATTCCGGGTTCCGTACGTGCTACATGTATGACGGATTTGGCAATCATGCGTTTCTGACTTGTGAGCATGTGGATTACACACCTTTCAACCTCCGAACAAGGCGTATATAAATTTAGAATATTTACTCTGACTTCATAGGTTTTTCCTATCACCAGGTTCTAAAATCGGACATTTGGCACCAGAAAACACTCTTTGAGCGAATTCTCACCAATACCCATGTAATTTACATTGTTTACATAACCATGGAATTCCTTATTACGAGCATGTTTCATGCATCAAGGTTTCCTCAAACATGCACTTCTGAGTTGTGAACATGCGCATGACTGATGTTTCAACAACCAAACAAATTACCTATGCACTCTGAAATATTTACTTTGATTTGTAGCTTCATCCTATCACCAGTTTCAATACTCACACTTTGATCCCACAAAAACCCTCTTGGAGCGAATTCTTCCCTAGAGATATGTAAGTTGAATATATTCCATCTACATGATATTTCGTGTTCCGTACATGCTACATACATGACGGATTCGACAAATATACATTCCTGAGTTGAGGTCATCTGGATTACTAATCTTTCCTCGTCTATAAAAGGAATATTTTCATCTAGACACGTGTGCACATTTTCACAAGATTTCCCTAACACCAGGTTCGAATTCGTGCTTTTTTCACAGAAACATAGTTTTCAGCGATATCCCCCTAATAGATATGTAATTTACATGTATTCCAACAACATGGCATTCCGGGTTCCGTACATGCTACATGTATGACGGATTTGGCAATCATGTGTTTCTGACTTGTGAGCATGTGGATTACAGACCTTTCAACCTCTGAACAAGGCGTATATAAATTTAGAAATATTTACTCTGACTTCATAGGTTTTTCCTATCACCAGTTTCTAAAATCGGACTTTTGGCACCAGAAAACACACTTTGTGCGAATTCTCACCAATACCCATGTAATTTACATTGTTTACATAACCATGGAATTCCGTATTATGAGCATGTTTCATGCATCACGGATTCCTCAAACATGCACTTCTGAGTTGTGAACATGCGCATGACTGATGTTTCAACCACCAAACAAGTTACCTATGCATTCTGATATATTTACATTGACTTTGCAGCTTCTTCCTATCACCAGTTTCAATACTCACACTTTGATCCCACAAAAACCGTCTTGGAGCGAATTCTTCCCTAGAGATATGTAAGTTGAATAGATTCCATCTACATGATATTCCGTGTTCCGTACATGCTACATACATGACGGATTCGACAAATATACATTCCTGAGTTGAGGTCATCTGGGTTACTAATCTTTCCTCCTCTATAAAAGTAATATTTTCATCTAGACACTTGTGCACATTTTCACAAGCTTTCCCTAACACCAGGTTCGAATTAGTGCTTTTTTCACAGAAACATAGTTTTCAGCGATATCCCCCTAATAGATATGTAATTTACATGTATTCCAACAACATGGCATTCCGGGTTCCGTACATGCTACATGTATGACGGATTTGGCAATCATGAGTTTCTGACTTGTGAGCATGTGGATTACAGACCTTTCAACCTCCGAACAAGGCGTATATAAATTTAGAAATATTTACTCTGACTTCATAGGTTTTTCCTATCACCAGGTTCTAAAATCGGACATTTGGCACCAGAAAACACTCTTTGAGCGAATTCTCACCAATACCCATGTAATTTACATTGTTTATATAACCATGGAATTCCGTATTACGAGCATGTTTCATGCATCAAGGATTCCTCTAACATGCACTTCTTAGTTGTGAACATGCGTATGACTGATGTTTCAACCACCAAACAAGTTACCTATGCACTCTGAAATATTTACTTTGACTTTGTAGCTTCTTCCTATCACCAGTTTCAATACTCACACTTTGATCCCACAAAAACCCTCTTGGAGCGAATTCTTCCCTAGAGATATGTAAGTTGAATAGATTCCATCTACATGATATTCCGTGTTCCGTACATGCTACATACATGACGGATTCGACAAATATACATTCCTGAGTTGAGGTCATCTGGATTACTAATCTTTCCTCCTCTATAAAAGGAATATTTTCATCTAGACACGTGTGCACATTTTCACAAGCTTTCCCTAACACCAGGTTCGAATTCGTGCTTTTTTCACAGAAATATAGTTTTCAGCGATTTCCACCTAACAGATATATAATTTACATGTATTCCAACAACATGGCATTCCGGGTTCCGTACATGCTACATGTATGACGGATTTGGCAATCATGCGTTTCTGACTTGTGAGCATGTGGATTACAGACCTTTCAACCTCCGAACAAGGCGTATATAAATTTAGAAATATTTACTCTGACTTCATAGATTTTTCCTATCACCAGGTTCTAAAATCGGACATTTGGCACCAGAAAACACTCTTTGATCGAATTCTCACCAATACCCATGTAATTTACATTGTTTACATAACCATGGAATTCCGTATTACTAGCATGTTTCATGCATCACGGATTCCTCTAACATGCACTTCAGAGTTGTGAACATGCGCATGACTGATGTTTCAACCACCAAACAAGTTACCTATGCACTCTGAAATATTTACTTTGACTTTGTAGCTTCTTCCTATCACCAGTTTCAATACTCACACTTTGATCCCACAAAAACCCTCTTGGAGCGAATTCTTCCCTCGAGATATGTAAGTTGAATAGATTCCATCTACATGATATTCCGTGTTCCGTACATGCTACATACATGACGGATTCGACAAATATACATTCCTGAGTTGAGGTCATCTGGATTACTAATCTTTCCTCCTCTATAAAAGGAATATTTTCATCTAGACACGTGTGCACATTTTCACAAGCTTTCCCTAACACCAGGTTCGAATTCGTGCTTTTTTCACAGAAATATAGTTTTCAGCGATTTCCACCTAACAGATATATAATTTACATGTATTCCAACAACATGGCATTCCGGGTTCCGTACATGCTACATGTATGACGGATTTGGCAATCATGCGTTTCTGACTTGTGAGCATGTGGATTACAGACCTTTCAACCTCCGAACAAGGCGTATATAAATTTAGAAATATTTACTCTGACTTCATAGGTTTTTCCTATCACCAGGTTCTAAAATCGGACTTTTGGCACCAGAAAACACACTTTGTGCGAATTCTCACCAATACCCATGTAATTTACATTGTTTACATAACCATGGAATTCCGTATTATGAGCATGTTTCATGCATCACGGATTCCTCAAACATGCACTTCTGAGTTGTGAACATGCGCATGACTGATGTTTCAACCACCAAACAAGTTACCTATGCATTCTGATATATTTACTTTGACTTTGTAGCTTCTTCCTATAACCAGTTTCAATACTCACACTTTGATCCCACAAAAACCGTCTTGGAGCGAATTCTTCCCTAGAGATATGTAAGTTGAATAGATTCCATCTACATGGTATTCCGTGTTCCGTACATGCTACATACATGACGGATTCGACAAATATATATTCCTGAGTTGAGGTCATCTGGATTACTAATCTTTCCTCCTCTATAAAAGAAATATTTTCATCTAGACACTTGTGCACATTTTCACAAGCTTTCCCTAACACCAGGTTCGAATTAGTGCTTTTTTCACAGAAACATAGTTTTCAGCGATATCCCCCTAATAGATATGTAATTTACATGTATTCCAACAACATGGCATTCCGGGTTCCGTACATGCTACATGTATGATGGATTTGGCAATCATGAGTTTCTGACTTGTGAGCATGTGGATTACAGACCTTTCAAACTCCGAACAAGGCGTATATAAATTTAGAAATATTTACTCTGACTTCATAGGTTTTTCCTATCACCAGGTTCTAACATCGGACATTTGGCTCCAGAAAACACTCTTTGAGCTAATTCTCACCAATACTCATGTAATTTACATTGTTTACATAACCATGGAATTCCGTATTACGAGCATGATTCATGCATCACGGATTCCTCAAACATGCACTTCTGAGTTGTGAACATGCGCATGACTGATATTTCAACCACCAAACAAGTTACCTATGCACTCTGAAATATTTACTTTGACTTTGTAGCTTCTTCCTATCACCAGTTTCAATACTCACACTTTGATCCCACAAAAACACTCTTGGAGCGAATTCTTCCGTAGAGATATGTAAGTTGAATAGATTCCATCTACATGATATTCCGTGTTCCGTACATGCTACATACATGACGGATTCGACAAATATACATTCCTGAGTTGAGGTCTTCTGGATTACTAATCTTTCCTCCTCTATAAAAGGAATATTTTCATCTAGACACGTGTGCACATTTTCACAAGCTTTCCCTAACACCATGTTCGAATTCGTGCTTTTTTCACAGAAATATAGTTTTCAGCGATTTCCACCTAACAGATATATAATTTACATGTATTCCAACAACATGGCATTCCGGGTTCCGTACGTGCTAAATGTATGACGGATTTGGCAATCATGCGTTTCTGACTTGTGAGCATGTGGATTACACACCTTTCAACCTCCGAACAAGGCGTATATTAATTTAGAATATTTACTCTGACTTCATAGGTTTTTCCTATCACCAGGTTCTAAAATCGGACATTTGGCACCAGAAAACACTCTTTGAGCGAATTCTCACCAATACCCATGTAATTTACATTGTTTACATAACCATGGAATTCCTTATTACGAGCATGTTTCATGCATCAAGGATTCCTCAAACATGCACTTCTGAGTTGTGAACATGCGCATGACTGATGTTTCAACAACCAAATAAATTACCTATGCACTCTGAAATATTTACTTTGATTTGTAGCTTCTTCCTATCACCAGTTTCAATACTCACACTTTGATCCCACAAAAACCCTCTTGGAGCGAATTCTTCCCTAGAGATATGTAAGTTGAATATATTCCATCTACATGATATTCCGTGTTCCGTACATGCTACATACATGACGGATTCGACAAATATACATTCCTGAGTTGAGGTCATCTGGATTACTAATCTTTCCTCCTCTATAAAAGTAATATTTTCATCTAAACACGTGTGCACATTTTCACAAGATTTCCCTAACACCAGGTTCGAATTCGTGCTTTTTTCACAGAAACATAGTTTTCAGCGATATCCCCCTAATAGATATGTAATTTACATGTATTCCAACAACATGGCATTCAGGGTTCCGTACATGCTACATGTATGACGGATTTGGCAATCATGTGTTTCTGACTTGTGAGCATGTGGATTACAGACCTTTCAACCTCCGAACAAGGCGTATATAAATTTAGAAATATTTACTCTGACTTCATAGTTTTTTCCTATCACCAGTTTCTAAAATCGGACTTTTGGCACCAGAAAACACACTTTGTGCGAATTCTCACTAATACCCTTGTAATTTACATTGTTTACATAACCATGGAATTCCGTATTATGAGCATGTTTCATGCATCACGGATTCCTCAAACATGCACTTCTGAGTTGTGAACATGCGCATGACTGATGTTTCAACCACCAAACAAGTTACCTATGCACTCTGAAATATTTACTTTGACTTTGTAGCTTCTTCCTATCACCAGTTTCAATACTCACACTTTGATCCCACAAAAACCCTCTTGGAGCGAATTCTTCCCTAGAGATATGTAAGTTGAATATATTCCATCTACATGATATTCCGTGTTCCGTACATGCTACATACATGACGGATTCGACAAATATACATTCCTGAGTTGAGGTCATCTGGATTACTAATCTTTCCTCCTCTATAAAAGGAATATTTTCATCTAGACACGTGTGCACATTTTCACAAGCTTTCCCTAACACCAGGTTCGAATTCGTGCTTTTTTCACAGAAATATAGTTTTCAGCGATTTCCACCTAACAGATATATAATTTACATGTATTCCAACAACATGGCATTCCGGGTTCCGTACATGCTACATGTATGACGGATTTGCCAATCATGCGTTTCTGACTTGTGAGCATGTGGATTACAGACCTTTCAACCTCCGAACAAGGCGTATATTAATTTAGAAATATTTACTCTGACTTCATAGGTTTTTCCTATCACCAGGTTCTAAAATCGGACATTTGGCACCAGAAAACACTCTTTGATCGAATTCTCACCAATACCCATGTAATTTACATTGTTTACATAACCATGGAATTCCGTATTACTAGCATGTTTCATGCATCACGGATTCCTCTAACATGCACTTCAGAGTTGTGAACATGCGCATGACTGATGTTTCAACCACCAAACAAGTTACCTATGCACTCTGAAATATTTACTTTGACTTTGTAGCTTCTTCCTATCACCAGTTTCAATACTCACACTTTGATCCCACAAAAACCCTCTTGGAGCGAATTCTTCCGTAGAGATATGTAAGTTGAATAGATTCCATCTACATGATATTCCGTGTTCCGTACATGCTACATACATGACGGATTCGACAAATATACATTCCTGAGTTGAGGTCTTCTGGATTACTAATCTTTCCTCCTCTATAAAAGGAATATTTTCATCTAGACACGTGTGCACATTTTCACAAGCTTTCCCTAACACCATGTTCGAATTCGTGCTTTTTTCACAGAAATATAGTTTTCAGCGATTTCCACCTAACAGATATATAATTTACATGTATTCCAACAACATGGCATTCCGGGTTCCGTACGTGCTAAATGTATGACGGATTTGGCAATCATGCGTTTCTGACTTGTGAGCATGTGGATTACACACCTTTCAACCTCCGAACAAGGCGTATATTAATTTAGAATATTTACTCTGACTTCATAGGTTTTTCCTATCACCAGGTTCTAAAATCGGACATTTGGCACCAGAAAACACTCTTTGAGCGAATTCTCACCAATACCCATGTAATTTACATTGTTTACATAACCATGGAATTCCTTATTACGAGCATGTTTCATGCATCAAGGATTCCTCAAACATGCACTTCTGAGTTGTGAACATGCGCATGACTGATGTTTCAACAACCAAATAAATTACCTATGCACTCTGAAATATTTACTTTGATTTGTAGCTTCTTCCTATCACCAGTTTCAATACTCACACTTTGATCCCACAAAAACCCTCTTGGAGCGAATTCTTCCCTAGAGATATGTAAGTTGAATATATTCCATCTACATGATATTCCGTGTTCCGTACATGCTACATACATGACGGATTCGACAAATATACATTCCTGAGTTGAGGTCATCTGGATTACTAATCTTTCCTCCTCTATAAAAGTAATATTTTCATCTAAACACGTGTGCACATTTTCACAAGATTTCCCTAACACCAGGTTCGAATTCGTGCTTTTTTCACAGAAACATAGTTTTCAGCGATATCCCCCTAATAGATATGTAATTTACATGTATTCCAACAACATGGCATTCAGGGTTCCGTACATGCTACATGTATGACGGATTTGGCAATCATGTGTTTCTGACTTGTGAGCATGTGGATTACAGACCTTTCAACCTCCGAACAAGGCGTATATAAATTTAGAAATATTTACTCTGACTTCATAGTTTTTTCCTATCACCAGTTTCTAAAATCGGACTTTTGGCACCAGAAAACACACTTTGTGCGAATTCTCACTAATACCCTTGTAATTTACATTGTTTACATAACCATGGAATTCCGTATTATGAGCATGTTTCATGCATCACGGATTCCTCAAACATGCACTTCTGAGTTGTGAACATGCGCATGACTGATGTTTCAACCACCAAACAAGTTACCTATGCACTCTGAAATATTTACTTTGACTTTGTAGCTTCTTCCTATCACCAGTTTCAATACTCACACTTTGATCCCACAAAAACCCTCTTGGAGCGAATTCTTCCCTAGAGATATGTAAGTTGAATATATTCCATCTACATGATATTCCGTGTTCCGTACATGCTACATACATGACGGATTCGACAAATATACATTCCTGAGTTGAGGTCATCTGGATTACTAATCTTTCCTCCTCTATAAAAGGAATATTTTCATCTAGACACGTGTGCACATTTTCACAAGCTTTCCCTAACACCAGGTTCGAATTCGTGCTTTTTTCACAGAAATATAGTTTTCAGCGATTTCCACCTAACAGATATATAATTTACATGTATTCCAACAACATGGCATTCCGGGTTCCGTACATGCTACATGTATGACGGATTTGGCAATCATGCGTTTCTGACTTGTGAGCATGTGGATTACAGACCTTTCAACCTCCGAACAAGGCGTATATTAATTTAGAAATATTTACTCTGACTTCATAGGTTTTTCCTATCACCAGGTTCTAAAATCGGACATTTGGCACCAGAAAACACTCTTTGATCGAATTCTCACCAATACCCATGTAATTTACATTGTTTACATAACCATGGAATTCCGTATTACTAGCATGTTTCATGCATCACGGATTCCTCTAACATGCACTTCAGAGTTGTGAACATGCGCATGACTGATGTTTCAACCACCAAACAAGTTACCTATGCACTCTGAAATATTTACTTTGACTTTGTAGCTTCTTCCTATCACCAGTTTCAATACTCACACTTTGATCCCACAAAAACCCTCTTGGAGCGAATTCTTCCCTCGAGATATGTAAGTTGAATAGATTCCATCTACATGATATTCCGTGTTCCGTACATGCTACATACATGACGGATTCGACAAATATACATTCCTGAGTTGAGGTCATCTGGATTACTAATCTTTCCTCCTCTATAAAAGGAATATTTTCATCTAGACACGTGTGCACATTTTCACAAGCTTTCCCTAACACCAGGTTCGAATTCGTGCTTTCTTCACAGAAACATTTTCTTCAGAGATTTCCACCTAACAGATATGTAATTTTCATGTATTCCAACAACATGGCATTCCGGGTTCCGTACATGCTACATGTATGACGGATTTGGCAATCATGCGTTTCTGACTTGTGAGCATGTGGATTACAGACCTTTCAACCTCCGAACAAGGCGTATATAAATTTAGAAATATTTACTCTGACTTCATAGGTTTTTCCTATCACCAGGTTCTAAAATCGGACATTTGGCACCAGAAAACACTCTTTGAGCGAATTCTCACCAATACCCATGTAATTTACATTGTTTACATAACCATGGAATTCCGTATTACGAGCAGGTTTCATGCATCACGGATTCCTCAAACATCCAGTTCTGAGTTGTGAACATGCGCATGACTTATGTTTCAAACACTAAACAAGTTACCTATGCATCCTGAAATATTTACTTTGACTTTGTAGCTTCTTCCTATCACCAGTTTCAATACTCACACTTTGATCCCACAAAAACCCTCTTGGAGCGAATCCTTCCCTAGAGATATGTAAGTTGAATATATTCCATCTACATGATATTTCGTGTTCCGTACATGCTACATACATGACGGATTCGACAAATATACATTCCTGAGTTGAGGTCATCTGGATTACTAATCTTTCCTCCTCTATAAAAGTAATATTTTCATCTAGACACGTGTGCACATTTTCACAAGATTTCCCTAACACCAGGTTCGAATTAGTGCTTTTTTCACAGAAACATAGTTTTCAGCGATATCCCCCTAATAGATATGTAATTTACATGTATTCCAACAACATGGCATTCCGGGTTCCGTACATGCTACATGTATGACGGATTTGGCAATCATGAGTTTCTGACTTGTGAGCATGTGGATTACAGACCTTTCAACCTCCGAACAAGGCGTATATAAATTTAGAAATATTTACTCTGACTTCATAGGTTTTTCCTATCACCAGGTTCTAAAATCGGACATTTGGCACCAGAAAACACTCTTTGAGCGAATTCTCACCAATACCCATGTAATTTACATTGTTTATATAACCATGGAATTCCGTATTACGAGCATGTTTCATGCATCAAGGATTCCTCTAACATGCACTTCTTAGTTGTGAACATGCGTATGACTGATGTTTCAACCACCAAACAAGTTACCTATGCACTCTGAAATATTTACTTTGACTTTGTAGCTTCTTCCTATCACCAGTTTCAATACTCACACTTTGATCCCACAAAAACCCTCTTGGAGCGAATTCTTCCCTAGAGATATGTAAGTTGAATATATTCCATCTACATGATATTCCGTGTTCCGTACATGCTACATACATGACGGATTCGACAAATATACATTCCTGAGTTGAGGTCATCTGGATTACTAATCTTTCCTCCTCTATAAAAGGAATATTTTCATCTAGACACGTGTGCACATTTTCACAAGCTTTCCCTAACACCAGGTTCGAATTCGTGCTTTTTTCACAGAAATATAGTTTTCAGCGATTTCCACCTAACAGATATATAATTTACATGTATTCCAACAACATGGCATTCCGGGTTCCGTACATGCTACATGTATGACGGATTTGGCAATCATGCGTTTCTGACTTGTGAGCATGTGGATTACAGACCTTTCAACCTCCGAACAAGGCGTATATAAATTTAGAAATATTTACTCTGACTTCATAGGTTTTTCCTATCACCAGGTTCTAAAATCGGACATTTGGCACCAGAAAACACTCTTTGATCGAATTCTCACCAATACCCATGTAATTTACATTGTTTACATAACCATGGAATTCCGTATTACTATCATGTTTCATGCATCACGGATTCCTCTAACATGCAGTTCAGAGTTGTGAACATGCGCATGACTGATGTTTCAACCACCAAACAAGTTACCTATGCACTCTGAAATATTTACTTTGACTTTGTAGCTTCTTCCTATCACCAGTTTCAATACTCACACTTTGATCCCACAAAAACCCTCTTGGAGCGAATTCTTCCCTCGAGATATGTAAGTTGAATAGATTCCATCTACATGATATTCCGTGTTCCGTACATGCTACATACATGACGGATTCGACAAATATACATTCCTGAGTTGAGGTCATCTGGATTACTAATCTTTCCTCCTCTATAAAAGGAATATTTTCATCTAGACACGTGTGCACATTTTCACAAGCTTTCCCTAACACCAGGTTCGAATTCGTGCTTTTTTCACAGAAATATAGTTTTCAGCGATTTCCACCTAACAGATATATAATTTACATGTATTCCAACAACATGGCATTCCGGGTTCCGTACATGCTACATGTATGACGGATTTGGCAATCATGCGTTTCTGACTTGTGAGCATGTGGATTACAGACCTTTCAACCTCCGAACAAGGCGTATATAAATTTAGAAATATTTACTCTGACTTCATAGGTTTTTCCTATCACCAGGTTCTAAAATCGGACATTTGGCACAAGAAAACACTCTTTGAGCGAATTCTCACCAATACCCATGTAATTTACATTGTTTACATAACCATGGAATTCCGTATTACGAGCATGTTTCATGCATCAAGGATTCCTCAAACATGCACTTCTCAGTTGTGAACATGCGCATGACTGATGTTTCAACAACCAAACAAATTACCTATGCACTCTGAAATATTTACTTTGACTTTGTAGCTTCTTCCTATCACCAGTTTCAATACTCACACTTTGATCCCACAAAAACCCTCTTGGAGCGAATTCTTCCCTAGAGATATGTAAGTTGAATAGATTCCATCTACATGATATTCCGTGTTCCGTACATGCTACATACATGACGGATTCGACAAATATACATTCCTGAGTTGAGGTCATCTGGATTACTAATCTTTCCTCCTCTATAAAAGGAATATTTTCATCTAAACACGTGTGCACATTTTCACAAGCTTTCCCTAACACCAGGTTCGAATTCGTGCTTTCTTCACAGAAACATTTTCTTCAGGGATTTCCACCTAACAGATATGTAATTTTCATGTATTCCAACAACATGGCATTCCGGGTTCCGTACATGCTACATGTATGACGGATTTGACAATCATGCGTTTCTGACTTGTGAGCATGTGGATTACAGACCTTTCAACCTCCGAACAAGGCGTATATAAATTTAGAAATATTTACTCTGACTTCATAGGTTTTTCCTATCACCAGGTTCTAAAATCGGACATTTGGCACCAGAAAACACTCTTTGAGCAAATTCTCACCAATACCCATGTAATTTACATTGTTTACATAACCATGGAATTCCGTATTACGAGCAGGTTTCATGCATCACGGATTCCTCAAACATCCAGTTCTGAGTTGTGAACATGCGCATGACTTATGTTTCAAACACTAAACAAGTTACCTATGCATTCTGAAATATTTACTTTGACTTTGTAGCTTCTTCCTATCACCAGTTTCAATACTCACACTTTGATCCCACAAAAACCCTCTTGGAGCGAATTCTTCCCTAGAGATATGTAAGTTGAATAGATTCCATCTACATGATATTCCGTGTTCCGTACATGCTACATACATGACGGATTCGACAAATATACATTCCTGAGTTGAGGTCATCTGGATTACTAATCTTTCCTCCTCTATAAAAGAAATATTTTCATCTAGTCACGTGTGCACATTTTCACAAGCTTTCCCTAACACCAGGTTCGAATTAGTGCCTTTTTCAAAGAAACATATTTTTCAGCCATTTACACCTAACAGATATGTAATTCACATGTATTCCAACAACATGGCATTCCGGGTTCCGTACATGCTACATGTATGACGGATTTGGCAATCATGCGTTTCTGACTTGTGAGCATGTGGATTACAGACCTTTCAACCTCCGAACAAGGCGTATATAAATTTAGAAATGTTTACTCTGACTTCATAGGTTTTTCCTATCACCAGGTTCTAAAATCGGACATTTGGCACCAGAAAACACTCTTTGAGCGAATTCTCACCAATACCCATGTAATTTACATTGTTTACATAACCATGGAATTCCGTATTACGAGCATGTTTCATGCATCACGGATTCCTCTAACATGCACTTCTGAGTTGTGAACATGCGCATGACTGATGTTTCAACCACCAAACAAGTTACCTATGCACTCTGAAATATTTACTTTGACTTTGTAGCTTCTTCCTATCACCAGTTTCTATACTCACACTTTGATCCCACAAAAACCCTCTTGGAGCGAATTCTTCCCTAGAGATATGTAAGTTGAATAGATTCCATCTACATGATATTCCATGTTCCGTACATGCTACATACATGACGGATTCGACAAATATACATTCCTGAGTTGAGGTCATCTGGATTACTAATCTTTTCTCCTCTATAAAAGGAATATTTTCATCTAGACACGTGTGCACATTTTCACAAGCTTTCCCTAACACCAGGTTCGAATTCGTGCTTTTTTAACAGAAACATAGTTTTCAGCGATTTCCACCTAACAGATATGTAATTTACATGTATTCCAACAACATGGCATTCCGGGTTCCGTACATGCTACATGTATGACGGATTTGGCAATCATGCGTTTCTGACTTGTGAGCATGTGGATTACAGACCTTTCAACCTCCGAACAAGGCGTATATAAATTTAGAAATATTTACTCTAACTTCATAGGTTTTTCCTATCACCAGGTTCTAAAATCGGACATTTGGCACCAGAAAACACTCTTTGTGCGAATTCTCACCAATACCCATGTAAATTACATTGTTTACATAACCATGGAATTCCGTATTACGATCATGTTTCATGCATCACGGATTCCTCAAACATGCACTTCTGAGTTGTGAACATGCGCATGACTGGTGTTTCAACCACCAAACAAGTTACCTATGTATTCTGAAATATTTACTTTGACTTTGTAGCTTCTTCCTATCACCAGTTTCAATACTCACACTTTGATCCCACAAAAACCCTCTTGGAGCGAATTCTTCCCTAGAGATATGTAAGTTGAATAGATTCCATCTACATGATATTCCGTGTTCCGTACATGCTACATAAATGACGGATTCGACAAATATACATTCCTGAGTTGAGGTCATCTGGATTGCTAATCTTTCCTCCTCTATATAAGAAATATTTTCATCTAGACACGTGTGCACATTTTCACAAGCTTTCCCTAACACCAGGTTCGAATTCGTCCTTTTTTCACAGAAACATAGTTTTCAGTGATTTCCACCTAACACATATATAATTTACATGTATTCCAACAAAATGGCATTCCGGGTTCCGTACATGCTACATGTATGACGGATTTGGCAATCATGCGTTTCTGACTTGTGAGCATGTGGATTACAGACCTTTCAACCACCGAACAAGACGTATATAAATTTAGAAATTTTTACTCTGCCTTCATAGGTTTTTCCTATCACCAGGTTCTAAAATCGGACATTTGGCACCTGAAAACACTCTTTGAGCGACTTCTCACCAATACCCATGTAATTTACATTGTTTAAATAACCATGGAATTCCGTATTACGAGCAGGTTTCATGCATCATTGATTCCTCAAACATGCACTTCTGAGTTGTGAGCATGCGCATGACTGATGTTTCAACCACCAAACAAGTTACCTATGCACTCTGAAATATTTACTTTGACTTTGTAGCTTCTTCCTATCACCAGTTTCAATACTCACACTTTGATCCCACAAAAACCCTCTTGGAGCGAATTCTTCCCTCGAGATATGTAAGTTGAATAGATTCCATCTACATGATATTCCGTGTTCCGTACATGTTACATACATAACGGATTCGACAAATATACATTCCTGAGTTGAGGTCATCTGGATTACTAATTTTCCTCCTCTATAAAAGGAATATTTTCATCTAGACACGTGTGCACATTTTCACAAGCTTTCCCTAACACCAGGTTCGAATTTGTGCTTTTTTCACAGAAACATAGTTTTCAGCGATTTCCACCTAACAGATATGTAATTTTCATGTATTCCAACAACATGGCATTCTGGGTTCCGTACATGCTTCATGTATGACGGATTTGGCAATCATGCGTTTCTGACTTGTGAGCATGTGGATTACAGACCTTTCAACCTCCGAACAAGGCGTATATAAATTTAGAAATATTTACTCTGACTTCATAGGTTTTTCCTATCACCAGGTTCTAAAATCGGACATTTGGCACCAGAAAACACTCTTTGAGCGAATTCTCACCAATACCCATGTAATTTACATTGTTTAAATAACCATGGAAATCCGTATTACGAGCAGGTTTCATGCATCACGGATTCCTCAAACATGCACTTCTGAGTTGTGAGCATGCGCATGACTGATGTTTCAACTACCAAACAAGTTACCTATGCACTCTGAAATATTTACTTTGACTTTGTAGCTTCTTCCTATCACCAGTTTCAATACTCACACTTTGATCCCACAAAAACCCTCTTGGAGCGAATTCTTTCCTAGAGATATGTAAGTTGAATAGATTCCATCTACATGATATTCCGTGTTCCGTACATGCTACATACATGACGGATTCGACAAATATACTTTCCTGAGTTGAGGTCATCTGGATTACTAATCTTTCCTCCTCTATAAAAGGAATATTTTCATCTAGACACGTGTGCACATTTTCACAAGCTTTCCCTAACACCAGGTTCGAATTCGTGCTTTTTTCACAGAAACATAGTTTTCAGCGATTTCCTCCTAACAGATATATAATTTAAATGTATTCCAACAATATGGCATTCTGGGTTCCCTACATGCTACATGTATGACGCATTTGGCAATCATGCGTTTCTGACTTGTGAGCATGTGGATTACAGACCTTTCAACCTCCGAACAAGGCGTATATAAATTTAGAAATATTTACTCTGACTTCATAGGTTTTTCCTATCACCAGGTTCTAAAATCGGACATTTGGCACCAGAAAACACTCTTTGAGCGAATTCTCACCAATACCCATGTAATTTACATTGTTTACATAACCATGGAATTCCGTATTACGAGCATGTTTCATGCATCACGGATTCCTCAAACATGCACTTCTGAGTTGTGAACATGCGCATGAGTGATACTTCAACCACCAAACAAGTTACCTATGCACTCTGAAATATTTACTTTGACTTTGTAGCTTCTTCCTATCACCAGTTTCAATACTCACACTTTGATCCCACAAAAACCCTCTTGGAGCGAATTCTTCCCTAGAGATATGTAAGTTGAATAGATTCCATCTACATGATATTCCATGTTCCGTACATGCTACATACATGACGGATTCGACAAATATACATTCCTGAGTTGAGGTCATCTGGATTACTAATATTTCCTCCTCTATAAAAGGAATATTTTCATCTAGACACGTGTGCACATTTTCACAAGCTTTCCCTAACACCAGGTTCGAATTAGTGCTTTTTTCACAGAAACAGAGTTTTAAGCGATTTCTACCTAACAGATATGTAATTTACATGTATTCCAACAACATGGCATTCCGGGTTCCGTACATGATACATGTATGACGGATTTGGCAATCATGCGTTTCTGACTTGTGAGCATGTGGATTACAGACCTTTCAACCTCCGAACAAGGCGTATATAAATTTAGAAATATTTACTCTGACTTCATAGGTTTTTCCTATCACCAGTTTCTAAAATCGGACATTTGGCACTAGAAAACACTCTTTGAGCGAATTCTCACCAATACCCATGTAAATTACATTGTTTATATAACCATGGAATTCCGTATTACGATCATGTTTCATGCATCACGGATTCCTCAAACATGCACTTCTGAGTTGTGAACATGCGCATGACTGGTGTTTCAACCACCAAACAAGTTACCTATGCATTCTGAAATATTTACTTTGACTTTGTAGCTTCTTCCTATCACCAGTTTCAATACTCACACTTTGATCCCACAAAAACCCTCTTGGAGCGAATTCTTCCCTAGAGATATGTAAGTTGAATAGATTCCATCTACATGATATTCCGTGTTCCGTACATGCTACATACATGACGTATTCGACAAATATACATTCCTGAGTTGAGGTCATCTAGATTACTAATCTTTCCTCCTCTATAAAAGTAATATTTTCATCTAGACACGTGTGCACATTTTCACAAGCTTTCCCTAACACCAGGTTCGAATTCGTCCTTTTTTCACAGAAACATAGTTTTCAGCGATTTCCACCTAACAGATATATAATTTACATGTATTCCAACAACATGGCATTCCGGGTTCCGTACATGATACATGTATGACGGATTTGGCAATCATGCGTTTCTGACTTGTGAGCATGTGGATTACAGACCTTTCAACCTCCGAACAAGGCGTATATAAATTTAGAAATATTTACTCTGACTTCATAGGTTTTTCCTATCACCAGGTTCTAAAATCGGACATTTGGCACCAGAAAACACTCTTTGAGCGAATTCTCACCAATACCCATGTAATTTACATTGTTTAAATAACCATGGAAATCCGTATTACGAGCAGGTTTCATGCATCACGGATTCCTCAAACATGCACTTCTGAGTTGTGAGCATGCGCATGACTGATGTTTCAACTACCAAACAAGTTACCTATGCACTCTGAAATATTTACTTTGACTTTGTAGCTTCTTCCTATCACCAGTTTCAATACTCACACTTTGATCCCACAAAAACCCTCTTGGAGCGAATTCTTTCCTAGAGATATGTAAGTTGAATAGATTCCATCTACATGATATTCCGTGTTCCGTACATGCTACATACATGACGGATTCGACAAATATACTTTCCTGAGTTGAGGTCATCTGGATTACTAATCTTTCCTCCTCTATAAAAGGAATATTTTCATCTAGACACGTGTGCACATTTTCACAAGCTTTCCCTAACACCAGGTTCGAATTCGTGCTTTTTTCACAGAAACATAGTTTTCAGCGATTTCCTCCTAACAGATATATAATTTAAATGTATTCCAACAATATGGCATTCTGGGTTCCCTACATGCTACATGTATGACGCATTTGGCAATCATGCGTTTCTGACTTGTGAGCATGTGGATTACAGACCTTTCAACCTCCGAACAAGGCGTATATAAATTTAGAAATATTTACTCTGACTTCATAGGTTTTTCCTATCACCAGGTTCTAAAATCGGACATTTGGCACCAGAAAACACTCTTTGAGCGAATTCTCACCAATACCCATGTAATTTACATTGTTTACATAACCATGGAATTCCGTATTACGAGCATGTTTCATGCATCACGGATTCCTCAAACATGCACTTCTGAGTTGTGAACATGCGCATGAGTGATACTTCAACCACCAAACAAGTTACCAATGCACTCTGAAATATTTACTTTGACTTTGTAGCTTCTTCCTATCACCAGTTTCAATACTCACACTTTGATCCCACAAAAACCCTCTTGGAGCGAATTCTTCCCTAGAGATATGTAAGTTGAATAGATTCCATCTACATGATATTCCATGTTCCGTACATGCTACATACATGACGGATTCGACAAATATACATTCCTGAGTTGAGGTCATCTGGATTACTAATATTTCCTCCTCTATAAAAGGAATATTTTCATCTAGACACGTGTGCACATTTTCACAAGCTTTCCCTAACACCAGGTTCGAATTAGTGCTTTTTTCACAGAAACAGAGTTTTAAGCGATTTCTACCTAACAGATATGTAATTTACATGTATTCCAACAACATGGCATTCCGGGTTCCGTACATGCTACATGTATGACGGATTTGGCAATCATGCGTTTCTGACTTGTGAGCATGTGGATTACAGACCTTTCAACCTCCGAACAAGGCGTATATAAATTTAGAAATATTTACTCTGACTTCATAGGTTTTTCCTATCACCAGTTTCTAAAATCGGACATTTGGCACTAGAAAACACTCTTTGAGCGAATTCTCACCAATACCCATGTAAATTACATTGTTTATATAACCATGGAATTCCGTATTACGATCATGTTTCATGCATCACGGATTCCTCAAACATGCACTTCTGAGTTGTGAACATGCGCATGACTGGTGTTTCAACCACCAAACAAGTTACCTATGCATTCTGAAATATTTACTTTGACTTTGAAGCTTCTTCCTATCACCAGTTTCAATACTCACACTTTGATCCCACAAAAACCCTCTTGGAGCGAATTCTTCCCTAGAGATATGTAAGTTGAATAGATTCCATCTACATGATATTCCGTGTTCCGTACATGCTACATACATGACGTATTCGACAAATATACATTCCTGAGTTGAGGTCATCTGGATTACTAATCTTTCCTCCTCTATAAAAGTAATATTTTCATCTAGACTCGTGTGCACATTTTCACAAGCTTTCCCTAACACCAGGTTCGAATTCGTCCTTTTTTCACAGAAACATACTTTTCAGCGATTTCCACCTAACAGATATATAATTTACATGTATTCCAACAACATGGCATTCCGGGTTCCGTACATGCTACATGTATGTCGAATTTGGCAATCATGCGTTTCTGACTTGTGAGCATGTGGGTTACAGACCTTTCAAACTCTGAACAACGCGTATATAAATTTAGAAATATTTACTCTGACTTCATAGGTTTTTCCTATCACCAGGTTCTAAAATCGGACATTTGGCACCAGAAAACACTCTTTGAGCGAATTCTCACCAATACCCATGTAATTTACATTGTTTACATTACCATGGAATTCCGTATTACGAGCATGTTTCATGCATCACGGATTCCTCAAACTTGCACTTCTGAGTTGTGAACATCCGCATGACTTATGTTTCAACCACTAAACAAGTTACCTATGCATTCTGAAATATTTACTTTGACTTTGTAGCTTCTTCCTATCACCAGTTTCAATACTCACACTTTGATCCCACAAAAACCCTCTTGGAGCGAATTCTTCCCTAGAGATATGTAAGTTGAATAGATTCCATCTACATGATATTCCGTGTTCCGTACATGTTACATACATAACGGATTCGACAAATATACATTCCTGAGTTGAGGTCATCTGGATTACTAATCTTTCCTCCTCTATAAAAGTAATATTTTCATCTAGACACGTGTGCACATTTTCACAAGCTTTCCCTAACACCAGGTTCGAATTTGTGCTTTTTTCACAGAAACATAGTTTTCAGCGATTTCCACCTAACAGATATGTAATTTACATGTATTCCAACAACATGGTATTCTGGGTTCCGTACATGCTACATGTATGACGGATTTGGCAATCATGCGTTTCTGACTTGTGAGCATGTGGATTACAGACCTTTCAACCTCCGAACAAGGCGTATATAAATTTAGAAATATTTACTCTGACTTCATAGGTTTTTCCTATCACCAGGTTCTAAAATCGGACATTTGGCACCAGAAAACACTCTTTGAGCGAATTCTCACCAATACCCATGTAATTTACATTGTTTAAATAACCATGGAATTCCGTATTACGAGCAGGTTTCATGCATCACGGATTCCTCAAACATGCACTTCTGAGTTGTGAGCATGCGCATGACTTATGTTTCAACCACTAAACAAGTTACCTATGCATTCTGAAATATTTACTTTGACTTTGTAGATTCTTCCTATCACCAGTTTCAATACTCACACTTTGATCCCTCAAAAACCCTCTTGGAGCGAATTCTTCCCTAGAGATATGTAAGTTGAATAGATTCCATCTACATGATATTCCGTGTTCCGTACATGCTACATACATGACGGATTCGACAAATATACATTCCTGAGTTGAGGTCATCTGGATTACTAATCTTTCCTCCTCTATAAAAGGAATATTTTCTTCTAGACAAGTGTGCACATTTTCACAAGCTTTCCCTAACACCAGGTTCGAATTAGTGCTTTTTTCACAGAAACAGAGTTTTCAGCGATTTCCACCTAACAGATATGTAATTTACATGTATTCCAACAACATGGCATTCCGGGTTCCGTACATGCTACATGTATGACGGATTTGGCAATCATGCGTTTCTGACTTGTGAGCATGTGGGTTACAGTCCTTTCAACCTCTGAACAAGGCGTATATAAATTTGGAAATATTTACTCTGACTTCATAGGTTTTTCCTATCACCAGGTTCTAAAATCGGACATTTGGCACCAGAAAACACTCTTTGAGCGAATTCTCACCAATACCCATGTAATTTACACTGTTTACATAATCATGGATTTCCGTATTACGAGCAGGTTTCATGCATCACGGATTCCTCAAACATGCACTTCTGAGTTGTGAGCATGCGCATGACTGATGTTTCAATCACCAAACAAGTTACCTATGCACTCTGAAATATTTACTTTGACTTTGTAGCTTCTTCCTATCAGCAGTTTCAATACTCACACTTTGATCCCACAAAAACCCTCTTGGAGCGAATTCTTCCCTCGAGATATGTAAGTTGAATAGATTCCATCTACATGATATTCCGTGTTCCGTACATGTTTCATACATAACGGATTCGACAAATATACATTCCTGAGTTGAGGTCATCTGGATTACTAATCTTTCCTCCTCTATAAAAGGAATATTTTCATCTAGACACGTGTGCACATTTTCACAAGCTTTCCCTAACACCAGGTTCGAATTTGTGCTTTTTTCACAGAAACATAGTTTTCAGCGATTTCCACCTAATAGATATGTAATTTACATGTATTCCAACAACATGGCATTCTGGGTTCCGTACATGCTTCATGTATGACGGATTTGGCAATCATGCGTTTCTGACTTGTGAGCATGTGGATTACAGACCTTTCAACCTCCGAACAAGGCGTATATAAATTTAGAAATATTTACTCTGTCTTCATAGCTTTTTCCTATCACCTGGATCTAAAATCGTACATTTGGCACCAGAAAACACTCTTTGAGCGAATTCTCACCAATACCCATGTAAATTACATTGTTTACATAACCATGGAATTCCGTATTACGAGCATGTTTCATGCATCACGGATTCCTCTAACATGCACTTCTGAGTTGTGAACATGCGCATGACAGATGTTTCAACCACCAAACAAGTTACCTATGCATTCTGAAATATTTACTTTGACTTTGTAACTTCTTTCTATCACCAGATTCAATACTCACACTTTGATCCCACAAAAACCCTCTTGGAGCGAATTCTTCCCTAGAGATATGTAAGTTGAATAGATTCCATCTACATGATTTTCCGTGTTCCGTACATGCTACATACATGACGGATTCGACAAATATACTTTCCTGAGTTGAGGTCATCTGGATTACTAATCTTTCCTCCTCTATAAAAGTAATATTTTCATCTAGACAGGTGTGCACATTTTCACAAGCTTTCCCTAACACCAGGTTCGAATTCGTGCTTTTTTCACAGAAACATAGTTTTCAGCGATTTCCTCCTAACAGATATATAATTTAAATGTATTCCAACAATATGGCATTCTGGGTTCCCTACATGCTACATGTATGACGCATTTGGCAATCATGCGTTTCTGACTTGTGAGCATGTGGATTACAGACCTTTCAACCTCCGAACAAGGCGTATATAAATTTAGAAATATTTACTCTGACTTCATAGGTTTTTCCTATCACCAGGTTCTAAAATCGGACATTTGGCACCAGAAAACACTCTTTGAGCGAATTCTCACCAATACCCATGTAATTTACATTGTTTACATAACCATGGAATTCCGTATTACGAGCATGTTTCATGCATCACGGATTCCTCAAACATGCACTTCTGAGTTGTGAACATGCGCATGAGTGATACTTCAACCACCAAACAAGTTACCTATGCACTCTGAAATATTTACTTTGACTTTGTAGCTTCTTCCTATCACCAGTTTCAATACTCACACTTTGATCCCACAAAAACCCTCTTGGAGCGAATTCTTCCCTAGAGATATGTAAGTTGAATAGATTCCATCTACATGATATTCCATGTTCCGTACATGCTACATACATGACGGATTCGACAAATATACATTCCTGAGTTGAGGTCATCTGGATTACTAATATTTCCTCCTCTATAAAAGGAATATTTTCATCTAGACACGTGTGCACATTTTCACAAGCTTTCCCTAACACCAGGTTCGAATTAGTGCTTTTTTCACAGAAACAGAGTTTTAAGCGATTTCTACCTAACAGATATGTAATTTACATGTATTCCAACAACATGGCATTCCGGGTTCCGTACATGCTACATGTATGACGGATTTGGCAATCATGCGTTTCTGACTTGTGAGCATGTGGATTACAGACCTTTCAACCTCCGAACAAGGCGTATATAAATTTAGAAATATTTACTCTGACTTCATAGGTTTTTCCTATCACCAGTTTCTAAAATCGGACATTTGGCACTAGAAAACACTCTTTGAGCGAATTCTCACCAATACCCATGTAAATTACATTGTTTATATAACCATGGAATTCCGTATTACGATCATGTTTCATGCATCACGGATTCCTCAAACATGCACTTCTGAGTTGTGAACATGCGCATGACTGGTGTTTCAACCACCAAACAAGTTACCTATGCATTCTGAAATATTTACTTTGACTTTGAAGCTTCTTCCTATCACCAGTTTCAATACTCACACTTTGATCCCACAAAAACCCTCTTGGAGCGAATTCTTCCCTAGAGATATGTAAGTTGAATAGATTCCATCTACATGATATTCCGTGTTCCGTACATGCTACATACATGACGTATTCGACAAATATACATTCCTGAGTTGAGGTCATCTGGATTACTAATCTTTCCTCCTCTATAAAAGTAATATTTTCATCTAGACTCGTGTGCACATTTTCACAAGCTTTCCCTAACACCAGGTTCGAATTCGTCCTTTTTTCACAGAAACATACTTTTCAGCGATTTCCACCTAACAGATATATAATTTACATGTATTCCAACAACATGGCATTCCGGGTTCCGTACATGCTACATGTATGTCGAATTTGGCAATCATGCGTTTCTGACTTGTGAGCATGTGGGTTACAGACCTTTCAAACTCTGAACAACGCGTATATAAATTTAGAAATATTTACTCTGACTTCATAGGTTTTTCCTATCACCAGGTTCTAAAATCGGACATTTGGCACCAGAAAACACTCTTTGAGCGAATTCTCACCAATACCCATGTAATTTACATTGTTTACATTACCATGGAATTCCGTATTACGAGCATGTTTCATGCATCACGGATTCCTCAAACTTGCACTTCTGAGTTGTGAACATCCGCATGACTTATGTTTCAACCACTAAACAAGTTACCTATGCATTCTGAAATATTTACTTTGACTTTGTAGCTTCTTCCTATCACCAGTTTCAATACTCACACTTTGATCCCACAAAAACCCTCTTGGAGCGAATTCTTCCCTAGAGATATGTAAGTTGAATAGATTCCATCTACATGATATTCCGTGTTCCGTACATGTTACATACATAACGGATTCGACAAATATACATTCCTGAGTTGAGGTCATCTGGATTACTAATCTTTCCTCCTCTATAAAAGTAATATTTTCATCTAGACACGTGTGCACATTTTCACAAGCTTTCCCTAACACCAGGTTCGAATTTGTGCTTTTTTCACAGAAACATAGTTTTCAGCGATTTCCACCTAACAGATATGTAATTTACATGTATTCCAACAACATGGTATTCTGGGTTCCGTACATGCTACATGTATGACGGATTTGGCAATCATGCGTTTCTGACTTGTGAGCATGTGGATTACAGACCTTTCAACCTCCGAACAAGGCGTATATAAATTTAGAAATATTTACTCTGACTTCATAGGTTTTTCCTATCACCAGGTTCTAAAATCGGACATTTGGCACCAGAAAACACTCTTTGAGCGAATTCTCACCAATACCCATGTAATTTACATTGTTTAAATAACCATGGAATTCCGTATTACGAGCAGGTTTCATGCATCACGGATTCCTCAAACATGCACTTCTGAGTTGTGAGCATGCGCATGACTTATGTTTCAACCACTAAACAAGTTACCTATGCATTCTGAAATATTTACTTTGACTTTGTAGATTCTTCCTATCACCAGTTTCAATACTCACACTTTGATCCCTCAAAAACCCTCTTGGAGCGAATTCTTCCCTAGAGATATGTAAGTTGAATAGATTCCATCTACATGATATTCCGTGTTCCGTACATGCTACATACATGACGGATTCGACAAATATACATTCCTGAGTTGAGGTCATCTGGATTACTAATCTTTCCTCCTCTATAAAAGGAATATTTTCTTCTAGACAAGTGTGCACATTTTCACAAGCTTTCCCTAACACCAGGTTCGAATTAGTGCTTTTTTCACAGAAACAGAGTTTTCAGCGATTTCCACCTAACAGATATGTAATTTACATGTATTCCAACAACATGGCATTCCGGGTTCCGTACATGCTACATGTATGACGGATTTGGCAATCATGCGTTTCTGACTTGTGAGCATGTGGGTTACAGTCCTTTCAACCTCTGAACAAGGCGTATATAAATTTGGAAATATTTACTCTGACTTCATAGGTTTTTCCTATCACCAGGTTCTAAAATCGGACATTTGGCACCAGAAAACACTCTTTGAGCGAATTCTCACCAATACCCATGTAATTTACACTGTTTACATAATCATGGATTTCCGTATTACGAGCAGGTTTCATGCATCACGGATTCCTCAAACATGCACTTCTGAGTTGTGAGCATGCGCATGACTGATGTTTCAATCACCAAACAAGTTACCTATGCACTCTGAAATATTTACTTTGACTTTGTAGCTTCTTCCTATCAGCAGTTTCAATACTCACACTTTGATCCCACAAAAACCCTCTTGGAGCGAATTCTTCCCTCGAGATATGTAAGTTGAATAGATTCCATCTACATGATATTCCGTGTTCCGTACATGTTTCATACATAACGGATTCGACAAATATACATTCCTGAGTTGAGGTCATCTGGATTACTAATCTTTCCTCCTCTATAAAAGGAATATTTTCATCTAGACACGTGTGCACATTTTCACAAGCTTTCCCTAACACCAGGTTCGAATTTGTGCTTTTTTCACAGAAACATAGTTTTCAGCGATTTCCACCTAATAGATATGTAATTTACATGTATTCCAACAACATGGCATTCTGGGTTCCGTACATGCTTCATGTATGACGGATTTGGCAATCATGCGTTTCTGACTTGTGAGCATGTGGATTACAGACCTTTCAACCTCCGAACAAGGCGTATATAAATTTAGAAATATTTACTCTGTCTTCATAGCTTTTTCCTATCACCTGGATCTAAAATCGGACATTTGGCACCAGAAAACACTCTTTGAGCGAATTCTCACCAATACCCATGTAAATTACATTGTTTACATAACCATGGAATTCCGTATTACGAGCATGTTTCATGCATCACGGATTCCTCTAACATGCACTTCTGAGTTGTGAACATGCGCATGACAGATGTTTCAACCACCAAACAAGTTACCTATGCATTCTGAAATATTTACTTTGACTTTGTAACTTCTTTCTATCACCAGATTCAATACTCACACTTTGATCCCACAAAAACCCTCTTGGAGCGAATTCTTCCCTAGAGATATGTAAGTTGAATAGATTCCATCTACATGATTTTCCGTGTTCCGTACATGCTACATACATGACGGATTCGACAAATATACATTCCTGAGTTGAGGTCATCTGGATTACTAATCTTTCCTCCTCTATAAAAGTAATATTTTCATCTAGACAGGTGTGCACATTTTCACAAGCTTTCCCTAACACCAGGTTCGAATTCGTGCTTTTTTCACAGAAACATATTTTTCAGCGATTTCCACCTAACAGATATATAATTTAAATGTATTCCAACAACATGGCATTCCGGGTTCCGTACATGCTACATGTATGACGGATTTGGCAATCATGCGTTTCTGACTTGTGAGCATGTGGATTACAGACCTTTCAACCTCCGAACAAGGCGCATATAAATTTAGGAATATTTACTCTGACTTCATAGGTTTTTCCTATCACCAGGTTCTAAAATCGGACATTTGGCACCAGAAAACACTCTTTGAGCGAATTCTCACCAATACCCATGTAATTTACATTGTTTACATAACCATGGAATTCCGTATTACGAGCATGTTTCATGCATCACGGATTCCTCAAACATGCACTTCTGAGTTGTGAACATGCGCATGACTGATGTTTCAACCTCCAAACAAGTTACCTATGCACTCTGAAATATTTACTTTGACTTTGTAGCTTCTTCCTATCACCAGTTTCAATACTCACACTTTGATCCCACAAAAACCCTCTTGGAGCGAATTCTTCCCTAGAGATATCTAAGTTGAATAGATTCCATCTACATGATATTCCGTGTTCCGTACATGCTACATACATGACGGATTCGACAAATATACATTCCTGAGTTGAGGTCATCTGGATTACTAATCTTTCCTCCTGTATAAAAGTAATATTTTCATCTAGACACGTGTGCACATTTTCACAAGCTTTCCCTAACACCAGGTTCAAGTTAGTGCTTTTTTCACAGAAACATAGTTTTCAGCGATTTCCACCTAACAGATATGTAATTTACATGTATTCCAACAACATGGCATTCCGGGTTCCGTACATGCTACATGTATGACGGATTTGGCAATCATGCGTTTCTGACTTGTGAGCATGTGGATTACAGACGTTTCAACCTCCGAACAAGTCGTATATAAATTTAGAAATATTTACTCTGACTTCATAGATTTTTCCTATCACCAGGTTATAAAATCGGACATTTGGCACCAGAAAACACTCTTTGAGCGAATTCTCACCAATACCCATGTAATTTACATTGTTTACATAACCATGGAATTCCGTATTACGAGCATGTTTCATGCATCACGGATTCCTCAAACATGCACTTCTGAGTTGTGAACATGCGCATGACTGATGTTTCAAACACCAAACAAGTTACCTATGCACTCTGAATTATTTACTTTGACTTTGTGGCTTCTTCCTATCACCAGTTTCAATACTCACACTTTGATCCCACAAAAACACTCTTGGAGCGAATTCTTCCCTAGAGATATGTAAGTTGAATAGATTCCATCTACATGATATTCCGTGTTCCGTACATGCTACATACATGACGGATTCGACAAATATACATTCCTGAGTTGAGGTCATCTGGATTACTAATCTGTCCTCCTCTATAAAAATAGTATTTTCATCTAGACACGTGTGCACATTTTCACAAGCTTTCCCTAACACCAGGTTCGAATTCGTGCTTTTTTCACAGAAACATAGTTTTCAGCGATTTCCACCTAACAGATATATAATTTACATGTATTCCAACAACATGGCATTCCGGGTTCCGTACATGCTACATGTATGACGGATTTGGCAATCATGCGTTTCTGAATTGTGAGCATGTGGATTACAGACCTTTCAACCTCCGAACAAGGCGTATATAAATTTAGAAATATTTACTCTGACTTCATAGGTTTTTCCTATCACCAGGTTCTAAAATCGGACATTTGGCACCAGAAAACACTCTTTGAGCGAATTCTCACCAATACCCATGAAATTTACATTGTTTACATAACCATGGAATTCCGTATTACGAGCAGGTTTCATGCATCACGGATTCCTCAAACATGCACTTCTGAGTTGTGAACATGCGCATGACTGATATTTCAACCACCAAACAAGTTACCTATGCACTCTGAATTATTTACTTTGACTTTGTAGCTTCTTCCTATCACCAGTTTCAATACTCACACTTTGATCCCACAAAAACCCTCTTGGAGCCAATTCTTCCCTAGAGATATGTAAGTTGAATAGATTCCATCTACATGATATTCCGTGTTCCGTACATGCTACATACATGACGGATTCGACAAATATACATTCCTGAGTTGAGGTCATCTGGATTACTAATCTGTCCTCCTCTATAAAAGTAATATTTTCATCTAGACACGTCTGCACATTTTCACAAGCTTTCCCTAACACCAGGTTCGAATTCGTGCTTTTTTCACAGAAACATAGTTTTCAGCGATTTCCACCTAACAGATATGTAATTTACATGTATTCCAACAACATGGCATTCCGGGTTCCGTACATGCTACATGTATGACGGATTTGGCAATCATGCGTTTCTGACTTGTGAGCATGTGGATTACAGATCTTTCAACCTCCGAACAATGCGTATATAAATTTAGAAATATTTACTCTGACTTCATAGGTTTTTCCTATCACCAGGTTCTAAAATCGGACATTTGGCACCAGAAAACACACTTTGAACGAATTCTCAACAATACCCATGTAATTTACATTGTTTACATAACCATGGAATTCCGTATTACGAGCAGGTTTCATGCATCACGGATTCCTCAAACATGCACTTCTGAGTTGTGAACATTCGCATGACTGATGTTTCAACCACCAAACAAGTTACCTATGCACTCTGAAATATTTACTTTGACTTTGTAGCTTCTTCCTATCACCAGTTTCAATACTCACACTTTGATCCCACAAAAACCCTCTTGGAGCGAATTCTTCCCTAGAGATATGTAAGTTGAATAGATTCCATCTGCATGATATTCCGTGTTCCGTACATGCTACATACATGACGGATTCGACAAATATACATTCCTGAGTTGAGGTCATCTGGATTACTAATCTGTCCTCCTCTATAAAAGTAATATTTTCATCTAGACACGTGTGCACATTTTCACAAGCTTTCCCTAACACCAGGTTCGAATTCGTGCTTTTTTCACAGAAACATAGTTTTCAGCGATTTCCACCTAACAGATATATAATTTACATGTATTCCAACAACATGGCATTCCGGGTTCCGTACATGCTACATGTATGACGGATTTGGCAATCATGCGTTTCTGACTTGTGAGCATGTGGATTACAGACCTTTCAACCTCCGAACAAGGCGTATATAAATTTAGAAATATTTACTCTGACTTCATAGGTTTTTCCTATCACCAGGTTCTAAAATCGGACATTTGGCACCAGAAAACACTCTTTGAGCGAATTCTCACCAATACCCATGTAATTTACATTGTTTAAATAACCATGGAATTCCGTATTACGAGCAGGTTTCATGCATCACGGATTCCTCAAACATGCACTTCTGAGTTGTGAGCATGCGCATGACTGATGTTTCAACCACCAAACAAGTTACCTATGCACTCTGAAATATTTACTTTGACTTTGTAGCTTCTTCCTATCACCAGTTTCAATACTCACACTTTGATCCCACAAAAACACTCTTGGAGCGAATTCTTTCCTAGAGATATGTAAGTTGAATAGATTCTATCTACATTATATTCCGTGTTCCGTACATGCTACATACATGACGGATTCGACAAATATACATTCCTGAGTTGAGGTCATCTGGATTACTAATCTTTCCTCCTCTATAAAAGGAATATTTTCATCTAGACACGTGTGCACATTTTCACAAGCTTTCCCTAACACCAGGTTCGAATTCGTGCTTTTTTCACAGAAACATAGTTTTCAGCGATTTCCTCCTAACAGATATATAATTTAAATGTATTCCAACAATATGGCATTCTGGGTTCCCTACATGCTACATGTATGACGGATTTGGCAATCATGCGTTTCTGACTTGTGAGCATGTGGATTACAGACCTTTCAACCTCCGAACAAGGCGTATATAAATTTAGAAATATTTACTCTGACTTCATAGGTTTTTCCTATCACCAGTTTCTAAAATCGGACATTTGGCACCAGAAAACTCTCTTTGAGCGAATTCTCACCAATACCCATGTAATTTACATTGTTTACATAACCATGGAATTCCGTATTACGAGCATGTTTCATGCATCACGGATTCCTCAAACATGCACTTCTGAGTTGTGAACATGCGCATGAGTGATACTTCAACCACCAAACAAGTTACCTATGCACTCTGAAATATTTACTTTGACTTTGTAGCTTCTTCCTATCACCAGTTTCAATACTCACACTTTGATCCCACAAAAACCCTCTTGGAGCGAATTCTTCCCTAGAGATATGTAAGTTGAATAGATTCCATCTACATGATATTCCATGTTCCGTACATGCTACATACATGACGGATTCGACAAATATACATTCCTGAGTTGAGGTCATCTGGATTACTAATATTTCCTCCTCTATAAAAGGAATATTTTCATCTAGACACGTGTGCACATTTTCACAAGCTTTCCCTAACACCAGGTTCGAATTAGTGCTTTTTTCACAGAAACAGAGTTTTAAGCGATTTCTACCTAACAGATATGTAATTTACATGTATTCCAACAACATGGCATTCCGGGTTCCGTACATGCTACATGTATGTCGAATTTGGCAATCATGCGTTTCTGACTTGTGAGCATGTGGGTACAGACCTTTCAAACTCTGAACAACGCGTATATAAATTTAGAAATATTTACTCTGACTTCATAGGTTTTTCCTATCACCAGGTTCTAAAATCGGACATTTGGCACCAGAAAACACTCTTTGAGCGAATTCTAACCAATACCCATGTAATTTACATTGTTTACATTACCATGGAATTCCGTATTACGAGCATGTTTCATGCATCACGGATTCCTCAAACATGCACTTCTGAGTTGTGAACATCCGCATGACTTATGTTTCAACCACTAAACAAGTTACCTATGCATTCTGAAATATTTACTTTGACTTTGTAGCTTCTTCCTATCACCAGTTTCAATACTCACACTTTGATCCCACAAAAACCCTCTTGGAGCGAATTCTTCCCTCGAGATATGTAAGTTGAATAGATTCCATCTACATGATATTCCGTGTTCCGTACATGTTACATACATAACGGATTCGACAAATATACATTCCTGAGTTGAGGTCATCTGGATTACTAATCTTTCCTCCTCTATAAAAGTAATATTTTCATCTAGACACGTGTGCACATTTTCACAAGCTTTCCCTAACACCAGGTTCGAATTTGTGCTTTTTTCACAGAAACATTGTTTTCAGCGATTTCCACCTAACAGATATGTAATTTACATGTATTCCAACAACATGGTATTCTGGGTTCCGTACATGCTACATGTATGACGGATTTGGCAATCATGCGTTTCTGACTTGTGAGCATGTGGATTACAGACCTTTCAACCTCCGAACAAGGCGTATATAAATTTAGAAATATTTACTCTGACTTCATAGGTTTTTCCTATCACCAGGTTCTTAAATCGGACATTTGGCACCAGAAAACACTCTTTGAGCGAATTCTCACCAATACCCATGTAATTTACATTGTTTAAATAACCATGGAATTCCGTATTACGAGCAGGTTTCATGCATCACGGATTCCTCAAACATGCACTTCTGAGTTGTGAACATGCGCATGACTGATGTTTCAACCACCAAACAAGTTACCTATGCATTCTGAAATATTTACTTTGACTTTGTAACTTCTTTCTATCACCAGATTCAATACTCACACTTTGATCCCACAAAAACCCTCTTGGAGAGAATTCTTCCCTAGAGATATGTAAGTTGAATAGATTCCATCTACATGATTTTCCGTGTTCCGTACATGCTACATACATGACGGATTCGACAAATATACATTCCTGAGTTGAGGTCATCTGGATTACTAATCTTTCCTCCTCTATAAAAGTAATATTTTCATCTAGACAGGTGTGCACATTTTCACAAGCTTTCCCTAACACCAGGTTCGAATTCGTGCTTTTTTCACAGAAACATATTTTTCAGCGATTTCCACCTAACAGATATATAATTTAAATGTATTCCAACAACATGGCATTCCGGGTTCCGTACATGCTACATGTATGACGGATTTGGCAATCATGCGTTTCTGACTTGTGAGCATGTGGATTACAGACGTTTCAACCTCCGAACAAGGCGTATATAAATTTAGAAATATTTACTCTGACTTCATAGATTTTTCCTATCACCAGGTTATAAAATCGGACATTTGGCACCAGAAAACACTCTTTGAGCGAATTCACACCAATACCCATGTAATTTACATTGTTTACATAACCATGGAATTCCGTATTACGAGCATGTTTCATGCATCACGGATTCCTCAAACATGCACTTCTGAGTTGTGAACATGCGCATGACTGATGTTTCAAACACCAAACAAGTTACCTATGCACTCTGAATTATTTACTTTGACTTTGTGGCTTCTTCCTATCACCAGTTTCAATACTCACACTTTGATCCCACAAAAACACTCTTGGAGCGAATTCTTCCCTAGAGATATGTAAGTTGAATAGATTCCATCTACATGATATTCCGTGTTCCGTACATGCTACATACATGACGGATTCGACAAATATACATTCCTCAGTTGAGGTCATCTGGATTACTAATCTGTCCTCCTCTATAAAAATAGTATTTTCATCTAGACACGTGTGCACATTTTCACAAGCTTTCCCTAACACCAGGTTCGAATTCGTGCTTTTTTCACAGAAACATAGTATTCAGCGATTTCCACCTAACAGATATATAATTTACATGTATTCCAACAACATGGCATTCCGGGTTCCGTACATGCTACATGTATGACGGATTTGGCAATCATGCGTTTCTGAATTGTGAGCATGTGGATTACAGACCTTTCAACCTCCGAACAAGGCGTATATAAATTTAGAAATATTTACTCTGACTTCATAGGTTTTTCCTATCACCAGGTTCTAAAATCGGACATTTGGCACCAGAAAACACTCTTTGAACGAATTCTCAACAATACCCATGTAATTTACATTGTTTACATAACCATGGAATTCCGTATTACGAGCAGGTTTCATGCATCACGGATTCCTCTAACATGCACTTCTGAGTTGTGAACATGCGCATGACTTATGTTTCAAACACCAAACATGTTACTTATGCTTTCTGAAATATTTACTTTGACTTTGTAGCTTCTTCCTATCACCAGTTTCAATACTCACACTTTGATCCCACAAAAACCCTCTTGGAGCGAATTCTTCCCTAGAGATATGTAAGTTGAATAGATTCCATCTACATGATATTCCGTGTTCCGTACATGCTACATACATGACGGATTCGACAAATATACATTCCTGAGTTGAGGTCATCTGGATTACTAATCTGTCCTCCTCTATAAAAATAGTATTTTCATCTAGACACGTGTGCACATTTTCACAAGCTTTCCCTAACACCAGGTTCGAATTCGTGCTTTTTTCACAGAAACATAGTTTTCAGCGATTTCCACCTAACAGATATATAATTTACATGTATTCCAACAACATGGAATTCCGGGTTCCGTACATGCTACATGTATGACGGATTTGGCAATCATGCGTTTCTGACTTGTGAGCATGTGGATTACAGACCTTTCAACCTCCGAACAAGGCGTATATAAATTTAGAAATATTTACTCTGACTTCATAGGTTTTTCCTATCACCAGGTTCTAAAATCGGACATTTGGCACCAGAAAACACTCTTTGAGCGAATTCTCACCAATACCCATGAAATTTACATTGTTTACATAACCATGGAATTCCGTATTACGAGCAGGTTTCATGCATCACGGATTCCTCAAACATGCACTTCTGAGTTGTGAACATGCGCATGACTGATGTTTCAACCACCAAACAAGTTACCTATGCACTCTGAAATATTTACTTTGACTTTGTAGCTTCTTCCTATCACCAGTTTCAATACTCACACTTTGATCCCACAAAAACCCTCTTGGAGCCAATACTTCCCTAGAGATATGTAAGTTGAATAGATTCCATCTACATGATATTCCGTGTTCCGTACATGCTACATACATGACGGAATTGACAAATATACATACCTGAGTTGAGGTCATCTGGATTACTAATCTTTCCTCCTCTATAAAAGTAATATTTTCATCTAGACACGTGTGAACATTTTCACAAGCTTTCCCTAACACCAGGTTCGAATTAGTGCTTTTTTCACAGAAACATTGTTTTCAGCGATTTCCACCTAAGAGATATGTAATTTACATGTATTCCCACAAAATGGCATTCCGGGTTCCGTACATGCTACATGTATGACGGATTTGGCAATCATGCGTTTCTGACTTGTGAGCATGTGGATTACAGTCCTTTCAAACTCCGAACAAGGCGTATATAAATTTAGAAATATTTACTCTGACTTCATAGGTTTTTCCTATCACCAGGTTCTAAAATCGAACATTTGGCACCAGAAAACACTCTTTGAGCGAATTCTCACCAATACCCATGTAATTTACATTGTTTACATAACCATGGAATTCCGTATTACGAGCATGTTTCATGCATCACGGATTCCTCAAACATGCACTTCTGAGTTGTGAACATGCGCATGACTGATGTTTCAACCACCAAACAAGTTACCTATGCACTCTGAAATATTTACTTTGACTTTGTAGCTTCTTCCTATCACCAGTTTCAATACTCACACTTTGATCCCACAAAAACCCTCTTGGAGCGAATTCTTCCCTAGAGATATGTAAGTTGAATAGATTCCATCTACATGATATTCCGTGTTCCGTACATGCTACATACATGACGGATTCGACAAATATACATTCCTGAGTTGAGGTCATCTGGATTACTAATCTTTCCTCCTCTATAAAAGGAATATTTTCATCTAGACACGTGTGCACATTTTCACAAGCTTTCCCTAACACCAGGTTCGAATTAGTGCTGTTTTCACAGAAACATTGTTTTCAGCGATTTCCACCTAAGAGATATGTAATTTACATGTATTCCAACAAAATGGCATTCCGGGTTCCGTACATGCTACATGTATGACGGATTTGGCAATCATGCGTTTCTGACTTGTGAGCATGTGGTTTACAGTCCTTTCAAACTCCGAACATGGCGTATATAAATTTAGAAATATTTACTCTGACTTCATAGGTTTTTCCTATCACCAGTTTCTAAAATCGGACATTTGGCACCAGAAAACACTCTTTGAGCGAATTCTCACCAATACCCATGTAATTTACATTGTTTACATAACCATGGAATTCCGTATTACGAGCATGTTTCATGCATCACGGATTCCTCAAACATGCACTTCTGAGTTGTGAACATGCGCATGACTGATGTTTCAACCACCCAACAAGTTACCTATGCACTCTGAAATATTTGCTTTGACTTTGTAGCTTCTTCCTATCACCAGTTTCAATACTCACACTTTGATCCCACAAAAACCCTCTTGGAGCGAATTCTTCCCTAGAGATATGTAAGTTGAATAGATTCCATCTACATGATATTCCATGTTCCGTACATGCTACATAAATGACGGATTCGACAAATATACATTCCTGAGTTGAGGTCATCTGGATTACTAATCTTTCCTCCTCTATAAAAGGAATATTTTCATCTAGACACGTGTGCACATTTTCACAAGCTTTCCCTAACACCAGGTTCGAATTCGTGCTTTTTTCACAGAAACATAGTTTTCAGCGATTTCCACCTAACAGATATGTAATTTATATGTATTCCAACAACATGGCATTCCGGGTTCCGTACATGCTACATGTATGACGGATTTGGCAATCATGCGTTTCTGACTTGTGAGCATGTGGATTACAGACCTTTCAACCTCCGAACAAGGCGTATATAAATTTAGAAATATTTACTCTGACTTCATAGATTTTTCCTATCACCAGGTTCTAAAATCGGACATTTGGCACCAGAAAACACTCTTTGAGCGAATTCTCACCAATACCCATGTAATTTACATTGTTTACATAACCATGGAATTCCGTATTACGAGCATGTTTCATGCATCATGGATTCTTCAAACATGCACTTCTGAGTTGTGAACATGCGCATGACTGATGTTTCAACCACCAAACAAGTTACCTATGCATTCTGAAATATTTACTTTGACTTTGTTGCTTCTACCTTTCACCAGTTTCAATACTCAAACTTTGATCCCACAAAAACCATCTTGGAGCGAATTCTTCCCTAGAGATATGTAAGTTGAATAGATTCCATCTACATGATATTCCGTGTTCCGTACATGCTACATACATGACGGATTCGACAAATATACATTCCTGAGTTGAGGTCATCTGGATTACTAATCTTTCCTCCTCTATAAAAGTAATATTTTCGTCTAGACACGTGTGCACATTTTCACAAGCTTTCCCTAACACCAGGTTCGAATTAGTGCTTTTTTCACAGAAACATATTTTTCAGCGATTTCCACCTAATAGATATGTAATTTACATGTATTCCAACAACATGGCATTCCGGGTTCCGTACATGCTACATGTATGATGGATTTGGCAATCATGCGTTTCTGACTTGTGAGCATGTGGATTACAGACCTTTCAACCTCCGAACAAGGCGTATATTAATTTAGAAATATTTACTCTGACTTCATAGGTTTTTCCTATCACCAGGTTCTAAAATCGGACATTTGGCACCAGAAAACACTCTTTGAGCGAATTCTCACCAATACCCATGTAATTTACATTGTTTACATAACCATGGAATTCCGTATTGCGAGCATGTTTCATGCATCACGGATTCCTCAAACATGCACTTCTGAGTTGTGAACATGCGCATGACTGATGTTTCAACCACCAAACAAGTTACCTATGCATCCTGAAATATTTACTTTGACTTTGTAGCTTCTTCCTATCACCAGTTTCAATACTCACACTTTGATCCCACAAAAACACTCTTGGAGCGAATACTTCCCTAGAGATATGTAAGTTGAATAGATTCCATCTACATGATATTCCGTGTTCCGTACATGCTACATACATGACGGATTATACAAATATACATTCCTGAGTTGAGGTCATCTGGATTACTAATCTTTCCTCCTCTATAAAAGCAATATTTTCATCTAGACACGTGTGCACATTTTCACAAGCTTTCCCTAACACCAGGTTCGAATTCGTGCTTTTTTCACAGAAACATAGTTTTCAGCGATTTCCACCTAACAGATATATAATTTACATGTATTCCAACAACATGGCATTCCGGGTTCCGTACATGCTACATGTATGACGGATTTGGCAATCATGCGTTTCTGACTTGTGAGCATGTGGATTACAGACCTTTCAACCTCCGAACAAGGCGTATATAAATTTAGAAATATTTACTCTGACTTCATAGGTTTTTCCTATCACCAGGTTCTAAAATCGGACTTTTGGCACCAGAAAACACTCTTTGAGCGAATTCTCACCAATACCCATGTAATTTACATTGTTTACATAACCATGGAATTCCGTATTACGAACATGTTTCATGCATCACGGATTCCTCAAACATGCACTTCTGAGTTGTGAACATGCGCATGACTGATGTTTCAACCACCAAACAAGTTACATATGCACTCTGAAATATTTACATTGACTTTGTAGCTTCTTCCTATCACCAGTTTCAATACTCACACTTTGATCCCACAAAAACCCTCTTGGAGCGAATTCTTCCCTAGAGATATGTAAGTTGAATAGATTCCATCTACATGATATTCCGTGTTCCGTACATGCTACATACATGACGGATTCGACAAATATACTTTCCTGAGTTGAGGACATCTGGATTACTAATCTTTCCTCCTTTATAAAAGTAATATTTTCATCTAGACACGTGTGCACATTTTCACAAGCTTTCCCTAACACCAGGTTCGAATTAGTGCTTTTTTAACAGAAACATAGTTTTCAGCGATTTCCACCTAACAGATATATAATTTACATGTATTCCAACAACATGGCATTCCGGGTTCCGTACATGCTACATGTATGACGGATTTGGCAATCATGCGTTTCTGACTTGTGAGCATGTGGATTACAGACCTTTCAACCTCCGAACAAGGCGTATATAAATTTAGAAATATTTACTCTGACTTCATAGGTTTTTCCTATCACCAGGTTCTAAAATTGGACATTTGGCACCAGAAAACACTCTTTGTGCGAATTCTCACCAATACCCATGTAATTTACATTGTTTACATAACCATGGAATTCCGTATTACGAGCATGTTTCATGCATCATGGATTCCTCAAACATGCACTTCTGAGTTGTGAACATGCGCATGACTGATGTTTCAACCACCAAACAAGTTACCTATGCATTCTGAAACATTTACTTTGACTTTGTAGCTTCTAACTTTCACCAGTTTCAATACTCAAACTTTGATCCCACAAAAACCCTCTAGGAGCGAATTCTTCCCTAGAGATATGTAAGTTGAATAGATTCCATCTACATGGTATTCCGTGTTCCGTACATGCTACATACATGACGGATTCGACAAATATACATTCCTGAGTTGAGGTCATCTGGATTACTAATCTTTCCTCCTCTATAAAAGTAATATTTTCATCTAGACACGTGTGCACATTTTCACAAGCTTTCCCTAACACCAGGTTCGAATTCGTGCTTTTTTCACAGAAACATAGTTTTCAGCGATTTCCACCTAATAGATATGTAATTTACATGTATTCCAACAACATGGCATTCCGGGTTCCGTACATGCTACATGTATGATGGATTTGGCAATCATGCGTTTCTGACTTGTGAGCATGTGGATTACAGACCTTTCAACCTCCGAACAAGGCGTATATTAATTTAGAAATATTTACTCTGACTTCATAGGTTTTTCCTATCACCAGGTTCTAAAATCGGACATTTGGCACCAGAAAACTCTCTTTGAGCGAATTCTCACCAATACCCATGTAATTTACATTGTTTACATAACCATGGAATTCCGTATTGCGAGCATGTTTCATGCATCACGGATTCCTCAAACATGCACTTCTGAGTTGTGAACATGCGCATGACTGATGTTTCAACCACCAAACAAGTTACCTATGCATCCTGAAATATTTACTTTGACTTTGTAGCTTCTTCCTATCACCAGTTTCAATACTCACACTTTGATCCCACAAAAACACTCTTGGAGCGAATACTTCCCTAGAGATATGTAAGTTGAATAGATTCCATCTACATGATATTCCGTGTTCCGTACATGCTACATACATGACGGATTCGACAAATATACATTCCTGAGTTGAGGTCATCTGGATTACTAATCTTTCCTCCTCTATAAAAGGAATATTTTCATCTAGACACGTGTGCACATTTTCACAAGCTTTCCCTAACACCAGGTTCGAATTCGTGCTTTTTTCACAGAATCATAATTTTCAGCGATTTCCACCTAACAGATATATAATTTACATGTATTCCAACAACATGGCATTCCGGGTTCCGTACATGCTACATGTATGACGGATTTGGCAATCATGCGTTTCTGACTTGTGAGCATGTGGATTACAGACCTTTCAACCTCCGAACAAGGCGTATATAAATTTAGAAATATTTACTCTGACTTCATAGGTTTTTCCTATCACCAGTTTCTAAAATCGGACTTTTGGCACCAGAAAACACTCTTTGAGCGAATTCTCACCAATACCCATGTAATTTACATTGTTTACATAACCATGGAATTCCGTATTACGAGCATGTTTCATGCATCACGGATTCCTCAAACATGCACTTCTGAGTTGTGAACATGCGCATGACTGATGTTTCAACCACCAAACAAGTTACCTATGCACTCTGAAATATTTACTTTGACTTTGTAGCTTCTTCCTATCACCAGTTTCAATACTCACACTTTGATCCCACAAAAACCCTCTTGGAGCGAATTCTTCCCTAGAGATATGTAAGTTGAATAGATTCCATCTACATGATATTCCGTGTTCCGTACATGCTACATACATGACGGATTCGACAAATATACATTCCTGAGTTGAGGTCATCTGGATTACTAATCTTTCCTCCTCTATAAAAGGAATATTTTCATCTAGACACGTGTGCACATTTTCACAAGCTTTCCCTAACACCAGGTTCGAATTCGTGCTTTTTTCACAGAATCATAATTTTCAGCGATTTCCACCTAACAGATATATAATTTACATGTATTCCAACAACATGGCATTCCGGGTTCCGTACATGCTACATGTATGACGGATTTGGCAATCATGCGTTTCTGACTTGTGAGCATGTGGATTACAGACCTTTCAACCTCCGAACAAGGCGTATATAAATTTAGAAATATTTACTCTGACTTCATAGGTTTTTCCTATCACCAGTTTCTAAAATCGGACTTTTGGCACCAGAAAACACTCTTTGAGCGAATTCTCACCAATACCCATGTAATTTACATTGTTTACATAACCATGGAATTCCGTATTACGAGCATGTTTCATGCATCACGGATTCCTCAAACATGCACTTCTGAGTTGTGAACATGCGCATGACTGATGTTTCAACCACCAAACAAGTTACCTATGCACTCTGAAATATTTACTTTGACTTTGTAGCTTCTTCCTATCACCAGTTTCAATACTCACACTTTGATCCCACAAAAACCCTCTTGGAGCGAATTCTTCCCTAGAGATATGTAAGTTGAATAGATTCCATCTACATGATATTCCGTGTTCCGTACATGCTACATACATGACGGATTCGACAAATATACTTTCCTGAGTTGAGGTCATCTGGATTACTAATCTTTCCTCCTTTATAAAAGTAATATTTTCATCTAGACACGTGTGCACATTTTCACAAGCTTTCCCTAACACCAGGTTCGAATTAGTGCTTTTTTCACAGAAACATAGTTTTCAGCGATTTCCACCTAACAGATATATAATTTACATGTATTCCAACAACATGGCATTCCGGGTTCCTTACATGCTACATGTATGACGGATTTGGCAATCATGCGTTTCTGACTTGTGAGCATGTGGATTACAGACCTTTCAACCTCCGAACAAGGCGTATATAAATTTAGAAATATTTACTCTGACTTCATAGGTTTTTCCTATCACCAGGTTCTAAAATCGGACATTTGGCACCAGAAAACAATCTTTGAGCGAATTCTCACCAATACCCATGTAATTTACATTGTTTACATAACCATGGAATTCCGTATTACGATCATGTTTCATGCATCACGGATTCCTCAAACATTCACTTCTGAGTTGTGAACATGCGCATGAGTGATGTTTCAACCACCAAACAAGTTACCTATGCACTCTGAAATATTTATTTTGACTTTGTAGCTTCTACCTTTCACCAGTTTCAATACTCAAATTTTGATCCCACAAAAACCCTCTTGGAGAGAATTCTTCCCTAGAGATTTGTATGTTGAATAGATTCCATCTGCATGATATTCCGTGTTCCGTACATGCTACATACATGACGAATTCGACAAATATACCTTCCTGAGTTGAGGTCATCTGGATTACAAATCTTTCCTCCTCTATAAAAGTAATATTTTCATCTAGATACGTGTGCACATTTTCACAAGCTATCCCTAACACCAGGTTCGAATTAGTGCTTTTTTCACAGAAACATAGTTTTCAGCGATTTTCACCTAACAGATATGTAATTTACATGTATTCGAACAACATGGCATTCCGCGTTCCTTACATGCTACATGTATGACGGATTTGGCAATCATGCGTTTCTGACTTGTGAGCATGTGGATTATAGACCTTTCAACCTCCGAACAGGGCGTATATAAATTTAGAAATATTGACTCTGACTTCATAGGTTTTTCCTATCACCAGTTTCTAAAATCGGACTTTTGGCACCAGAAAACACTCTTTGAGCGAATTCTCACCAATACCCATGTAATTTACATTGTTTACATAACCATGGAATTCCGTATTACGAGCAGGTTTCATGCATCACGGATTCCTCAAACATGCACTTCTGAGTTGTGAACATGCGCATGACTGATGTTTCAACCACCAAACAAGTTACCTATGCACTCTGAAATATTTACTTTGACTTTGTAGCTTCTTCCTATCACCAGTTTCAATACTCACACTTTGATCCCCAAAAACCCTCTTGGAGCGAATTCTTCCCTAGAGATATGTAAGTTGAATAGATTCCATCTACATGATATTCCGTGTTCCCTACATGCTACATACATGACGGATTCGACAAATATACTTTCCTGAGTTGAGGTCATCTGGATTACTAATCTTTCCTCCTCTATAAAAGTAATATTTTCATCTAGACACGTTTGAACATTTTCACAAACTTTCCCTAACACCAGGTTCGAATTAGTGCTTTTTTCACAGAAACATAGTTTTCAGCGATTTCCACCTAACAGATATATAATTAACATGTATTCCAACAACATGGCATTCCGGGTTCCTTACATGCTACATGTATGACGGATTTGGCAATCATGCGTTTCTGACTTGTGAGCATGTGGATTACAGTCCTTTCAAACTCCGAACAAGGCGTATATAAATTTAGAAATATTTACTCTGACTTCATAGGTTTTTCCTATCACCAGGTTCTAAAATCGGACATTTGGCACCAGAAAACACTCTTTGAGCGAATTCTCACCAATACCCATGTAATTTACATTGTTTATATAACCATGGAATTCCGTATTACGAGCATGTTTCATGCATCACGGATTCCTCAAACATGCACTTCTGAGTAGTGAACATGCGCATGACTGATGTTTCAACCACCAAACAAGTTACCTATGCACTCTGAAATATTTACTTTGACTTTGTAGCTTCTTCCTATCACCAGTTTCAATACTCACACTTTGATCCCACAAAAACCCTCTTGGAGCGAATTCTTCCCTAGAGATATGTAAGTTGAATAGATTCCATCTACATGATATTCCGTGTTCCGTACATGCTACATACATGACGGATTCGACAAATATACATTCCTGAGTTGAGGTCATCTGGATTACTAATCTTTCCTCCTCTATAAAAGGAATATTTTCATCTAGACACGTGTGCACATTTTCACAAGCTTTCCCTAACACCAGGTTCGAATTTGTGCTTTTTTCACAGAAACATTGTTTTCAGCGATTTCCACCTAAGAGATATGTAATTTACATGTATTCCAACAAAATGGCATTCCGGGTTCCGTACATGCTACATGTATGACGGATTTGGCAATCATGCGTTTCTGACTTGTGAGCATGTGGTTTACAGTCCTTTCAAACTCCGAACATGGCGTATATAAATTTAGAAATATTTACTCTGACTTCATAGGTTTTTCCTATCACCAGTTTCTAAAATCGGACATTTGGCACCAGAAAACACTCTTTGAGCGAATTCTCACCTATACCCATGTAATTTACATTGTTTACATAACCATGGAATTCCGTATTACGAGCATGTTTCATGCATCACGGATTCCTCAAACATGCACTTCTGAGTTGTGAACATGCGCATGACTGATGTTTCAAACACCAAACAAGTTACCTATGCACTCTGAAATATTTACTTTGACTTTGAGGCTTCTTCCTATCACCAGTTTCAATACTCACACTTTGATCCCACAAAAACCCTCTTGGAGAGAATTCTTCCCTAGAGATATGTAAGTTGAATAGATTCCATCTACATGATATTCCGTGTTCCGTACATGATACATACATGACGGATTCGACAAATATACATTCCTGAGTTGAGGTCATCTGGATTACTAATCTTTCCTCCTCTATAAAAGGAATATTTTCATCTAGACACGTGTGCACATTTTCACAAGCTTTCCCTAACACCAGGTTCGAATTAGTGCTTTTTTCACAGAAACATTGTTTTCAGCGATTTCCACCTAAGAGATATGTAATTTACATGTATTCCTACAAAATGGCATTCCGGGGTCTGTACATACTACATGTATGACGGATTTGGCAATCATGCATTTCTGACTTGTGAGCATGTGCATTACAGTCCTTTCAAACTCCGAACAAGGCGTATATAAATTTAGAAATATTTACTCTGACTTCATAGGTTTTTCCTATCACCAGGTTCTAAAATCGGACATTTGGCACCAGAAAACACTCTTTGAGCGAATTCTCACCAATACCCATGTAATTTACATTGTTTACATAACCATGGAATTCCGTAGTACGAGCATGTTTCATGCATAACGGATTCCTCAAACATGCACTTCTGAGTTGTGAACATGCGCATGACTGATGTTTCAACCACCAAACAAGTTACCTATGCATTCTGAAATATTTACTTTGACTTTGTAGCTTCTTCCTATCACCAGTTTAAATACTCACACTTTGATCCCACAAAAACCCTCTTGGAGCGAATTCTTCCCTAGAGATATGTAAGTTGAATAGGTTCCATCTACATGATATTCCGTGTTCCGTACATGCTACATACATGACGGATTCGACAAATATACATTCCTGAGTTGAGGTCATCTGGATTACTAATCTTTCCTCCTCTATAAAAGTAATATTTTCATCTAGACACGTGTGCACATTTTCACAAGCTTTCCCTAACACCAGGTTCGAATTAGTGCTTTTTTCACAGAAACATAGTTTTCAGCGATTTCCACCTAACAGATATGTAATTTACATGTATTCCAACAACATGGCATTCCGGGTTCCGTACATGCTACATGTATGACGGATTTGGCAATCATGCGTTTCTGACTTGTGAGCATGTGGATTACAGACCTTTCAAACTCCGAACAAGGCGTATATAAATTTAGAAATATTTACTCTGACTTCATAGATTTTTCCTATCACCAGGTTCTAAAATCGGACATTTGGCACCAGAAAACACTCTTTGAGCGAATTCTCACCAATACCCATGTAATTTACATTGTTTACATAACCATGGAATTCCGTATTACGAGCATGATTCATGCATCACGGATTCCTCAAACATGCACTTCTGAGTTGTGAACATGCGCATGACTGATGTTTCAACCACCAAACAAGTTACCTATGCATTCTGAAATATTTATTTGAGTTTGTAGCTTCTACCTTTCACCAGTTTCAA